>NW_027642860.1:0-70000 GCF_032717465.1 Coenobita brevimanus
CCCGGAGGGTACAGGCTCCTTCGCCATCTGCAGCCCTGGACGAGAGCAGACTCCTCTGTGAGTGATCCCATGCCCCCATGGAACGGCCCCTGGCGGTGCCTGAGCCCTGGCAGAAGTAAAGCAGGGTTGCCCCTCCACCGCACCCTTGCTGCCCCACGACCCATAGTGACAGTGACTGTGCCATTATAGTAGTAAAACAGTGACGAGGCAGAACAGTAAATTAATAGTAATAGACCTAAGTGTTAGTGAGCAGAATAGACAGAGTGGAATGATAATGGTCTAACAGTGATGAGGCAGAACAGTGAATTGTTTATCATGAACCTAAGTGCTAGTAAGAGATACCGACACAGTGTAACCATCATACAGAAATAAGAGAAACACCGAAGCCATGGAGTTTGTAATAATAATTAACCAAAGTCCCTTGCAAGTTGAAAATAACAAAGTGAACACACTACCAGTAACCTCCACCTCACACTACCATAATCACAATTAGACCCCGGTGACTTACACCCTCCCCTAGTGAAAACTATGTCAAACCTCTCCACGTGCTTACAAACCTTGGACTGTACTAATTCAGAATGCTCCACCTTGAGTGTTGTTTCCCTGTATTATCTAACAGTATCCTGCGAGATACTATTTATATTATCTAGATATAAGTGTTGATAATCACACAGTATATTGTGTTTATAAAATCTGCAGTTTCACCTGCCTGACTGAGTAATACATGTGTATGGTTATTGCCTGGAGTTTTTGCGAACTGCCTCTCTCTTCTTTGCCAAAAGCCCCTGTCTCGAAAGAGAACCCCACTACACGTTAAGCATTTAAGGAATGGGAAGCTGAACCTTAAACACCTAGAATTACAGTATGTACCGGGAAAGGGACGGCCACTGTACGCCCTTCTGGTGCAGCCACACCTGGAGTTAGCTCCGGCGTGAAAGCCACTGTACACACGCTGGCTGGCGAGTTAAGGAGAGGTGGAACCACGGAAACGGCCACTGTACACGCTGGGGAGGGAACGGCCACTGTATGTCCCTCATCCATCTCCTCCTGCAGGAGTAGCACCGTCGTAACGGCCACTGTACGTACCGGGGACGGAACGGCCACTGTACATCCCTCAACTACTTCCCGTCGGGCAGGCAGATCCGTGGCAATGGCTACTGTACGTGCCAGGGAGGGAACAACTGTATGTCCCTCATCTGTCTCTGCCTCCTTCGGGAGCATCACCACGGTAATGGCCACTGTATGTACCGGGGAAAGAATGACCACTGGACATCCTTCTGTTGCTACCTTTAGGATCTGTAGAACCACAGTGACGGCCACTGTATGCTCCGGGGAAGGGATGGCCACTGAAGCCCTTCATCCATACCCCCTAGGGTCCTCCCATCAGAGGAGGTCCCTGGCACGGTCCACTCACCATCCACAGGCCGTGTGGGACACCATTCTGTCTCTCCCTCCAGGTGTTGTTCACTGGAGAAGCTGCCATTTGAGGAGTGGTGGCAGGTCCCAATAGCCGAGGAGAGCATCCATGGCCTTCAGCCTGCCCCTAGACGATGCTCGGCCCTGATGGATACCCCACGGATGAGACGCCGCAGCCAACCCCCGATGGAGCCCCGGTCTAGAAGCAACCACAGTCCCCGTCTAGCCAGGGACACTCCCTAGGCCCCAGGGCAGAACCTCCCTGACTCCTCTCACAGACGGCCCTCCGCCCAGAGCAAGAAGCTGCAGGCCCGGCTTCTGACGCTGTTTGGCCCCAGCCCCAAGGGCCACTCACCAGGTCGAGGCCCCACCAGGAGAGTGCCTCCCTGCAACCCCGGCCAGAAATGCGAGCGGGCAGTGACACACCCAGTAGCAGTTCCATGCCTCCTACAGGAGAAGACACTCCTTCAGGCTTCCCTCCTACACCTGGGCACCCCTATGATTAAGCCCAGACTTCAGCAGCCCAAGAAGACGCCAGAGTGTAATATCAGTGTCATGTCAATGAACAGAACTGACAGTCCTCGTTCAGACTCAAAGTAGAGATACAGTG
Source organism: Coenobita brevimanus (assembly GCF_032717465.1). NCBI lineage: Eukaryota > Metazoa > Arthropoda > Malacostraca > Decapoda > Coenobitidae > Coenobita > Coenobita brevimanus. Next base: position 2,027 of record NW_027642860.1, read on the forward strand.
ACAACTGATAGTGAATATAGCCAAGAACTGTGAGACTTTATGATACTGTGCGATGTACCACAATTGTAGAAGGAGAGGGCTGTATGGACTGTACATACCTGAAACTGTATATCAATTATTTAAGATGTTTGCCCTTGTATGTGTAGTGGCATATTCATACAATCCTCAAAGTCTGTCATTGTACCTATGTCTTGGTCTGTATACTATCATATGTATATTGTAGGGAAGTGGAATTGAGACAATTAATAGATGTATTAAGGTAGCCTGTCCAGTGCTTGTTCCTCGCTTAAGATGCTCTAGTTCCGGTCTCGAAAGAGGACCGCACGCAGTAGCTGGTGTCTTTAGGACGAGAAGTCGACCCAAAAAACACCCAGCATAACAGTTTCCTCCCGAAACTTCAACCTACAGCTGTTCAAGTCTAACTGTTGCAGATGTTTTATGAATGGAGGACGCCAGTAATCTGGTGCATGGATTATTTTTTTTTAATTTATTTGTTTTTCCTTCCTCTCTTCTGTAATTTTAAAAAGGTCACGAAGAAGTGCTGTAGAAAGAATGAAGTCTTGTCTTTCTACTACTGAGCAACCTGAAATAAACTGCACAACAGACGAAACTTTGGACCAAGTAGTATAAAACCAGTCGAGTTACCAAGCTTGTAGCTACGTTTTGTTCTAACTGGAGCATATTACCTGCTTAAGACTATAGTAACTGTCCATCAGCAGCCAAAATGTTGATAGCTGAAAACACCTGAGATCGCAAGTGTCGGGACACACTAGCGCAGTTATGATCAATTACCTGCCGTAACACTGGTTTTGATTTGCATGGAGGAGAAGTGGGCTGTCAGCTCCTCCTCTGTCTTCTTTTTCGGCTTCATAAATAAATCTAAGTTATGGAACGAATAAACACCAGGATGTCTTTTCAGAAGGAAGATCAGGGAAAGCAGTGCAAAATCTTCCCTTGTCTAGTTCTTCCTGTTAAAAAACCAAATTACTACGAGGAATCGATGAAAGGAATGAAAGGAAGGCAATGATTGATTATGTGTGTGTTGATGAAAGGATGCGAAGAGGTGTAAAGGATGCAAGAGTGTATATAGGTTGGGGGAGTGGACTTTCTGACCACTACTTGGTGGTGGCCGGAATTAGAATTCAAGTAAGATGGAGGAATAAAAGAAGGGAAAGACGAGAGGAAGGAGTAGTTGCAAGGAGAGTGGAAAGGTTACAAGAGGATGAGAAAAAAGCAGAGTATAAGAGAGAAGTGGAGGAACGATCGGGCAAATATGAATTGGAGCAGATGGGAGACGTGGAAGGTGTGTGTAGGATATTTACAGAAGAAATATGTGCAGGATGTGATGTGGTGTGTGGAACCAAGAGAAGACAGAGGTGGGTTCAAGGAACAGCGTGGTGGACTGAAGAGGTCAAACAGGCTGTGGCACAAAATAAGAAAGCATACGATGAATGGATGAGAAATAGGGGCATGGAAGAAGTTGAGAGGCGGAAGAGAGAGTTATATGTAGAAAGAAAGAGAGAGGTGAAAAGATTAGTAAGAGAGATTAAGAAGAGAGTGGATGAGGAATTTGGAAGGAATTTGAGTGTAAAGTGGAGGGACTGTAAGAAAATGTTCTGGAGAGAGGTGAAAAGAGTAAGACAGGGTGGAAGTGAAGTTAGCAGGGGAGTGAAAGATAAAATGGTAGATTACTAGTGGAGAAGGGAGAAAAAGTGAGCAGATGGAGAGAACACTTTAAGGAATTGTTGAACGTAGAGGATGGAAGTAATGCGAGTATAAGTGGCTGGGGAATGGCTGGGAGGAGGAGGGAGGTGAGAAGACAGGAAGAAATCAGTAGGATAGAAGTTGTGAAAGCAATGAAAAAAGTTAAATCGGGGAAAGACCCAGGAATTGATGGAGTGTGTGGTGAAATGCTGAAGCATGGGGGAGAGATAGTAGTAGAATGGATGTGGAAGATGTGCAGATTGGCCTGGGAGGAAGGGAGAGTCCCGGAGGATTGGAAGTCAGGTATAATTATTCCCTTGTACAAAGGAAAAGGGGAAAAAGAAGTGTGTGGTAATCATAGGGGCATTTGTCATCTTCTTATAATAGAAAAAGTGTATGGTAGGATACCTATTGACAGAGTTAGAGAAAGAACAGAGAAATTAGTTGGAGAAGAACAGGGAGGCTTTAGGAAGGGAAGAGGTTGTGTAGATCAGTTATTCATTCTTAGATCTTTAGTGGAAAAGTTTCTAGAGAAGGGAAAGAAGTTGTATGCGGATTTCATGGATTTGGAGAAAGCATATGACAGGGTGGATAGACAAGGATTTTGGAAAGTGTTAAGAATATATGCAGTAGATGGGAAGTTGTTGAATGCTGTGAAGAGTATGTACGATGGTGCGAAGGCTGCAGTGCGTGTGGATGGTGAACTAAGTGAATTTTTCTCTTTGAAAGTTGGGCTGAAACAGGGATGTGTCATGTCTCCATGGTTGTTCAATCTGTACATGGATGGGGTAATAAAAGAGGTACAAGGTAGGGTAGTGGATGTTGGAGTGGCCCTGGTGAGAGAGGATAGTGTTTGGAAATTCCCTGCAATGTTGTTTGCAGATGATACTGTGTTGTTGAGTGAAGACGAAGGGGAGCTGCAAGGCTTGGTGGATGAGTTTGAGAGAGTGTGTAAGAAACGGAATCTAAAGGTGAATGTAGGGAAGAGTAAAGTGATGGTCTTTGTGAGAGGTGAAGTCAGTGAATGTACACCGAGGTTGGATGGTGAGGAATTGGAAAATGTGAGCACGTTTAAGTACTTGGGTAGTGTGATGAGTAAGGATGGAGGTTTGGAGGGTGAAGTGCTTGAAAGGGTACAGCAGGGAAGAAAGGTTGCTGGTTCTTTGAAAGCAGTGATAAAAAACAGGGAAGTGAGCATGGAAGTGAAAAAGTTACTACTTGACAGTATTGTGATACCAACTCTAACGTACGGAAGTGAAGCTTGGACGTTGCTGGAAGGACACAAGTCAAGAGTGAGAGCAGTGGAAATGAGTTATTTAAGAGGAGCCTGCGGAGTCACATGGAGAGACAGGCTGACGAATGAGGATATAAAGGAGCGTTGTGGTGTTGATGTGGATGTGATAGGAAGCGTTATGAGGAACACACTGAGGTGGTTTGGCCATGTGGAGAGGAAAAGGGTGAAAAACTGACGAAGAGAGTGTATGTGAGTGAGGTGGAGGGGGGAAGAGGGAGGGGGAGGCCGAGGATGAGATGGAGGGATGGGATGGAGAGGTATATGAGAGAGGGGGGTATGAGTTGGGAGCAGGGCAGTGAAATGGCGGGGGACAGGGCGACTTGGAGGCGATATGTTTATGGCCACCCCAAACGGGATTGAGGCGTCTCGCAATAGATAGATAGATAGATAGAATCGTTCGTGGATATGTTTCAGTATCCCATCACGCTTACGTACTTTATCCTCGTAAGGAAATATTACAATTATTGTATTTTATTTTTTCTTCCTCTGTCTATCTTCTGTTAAGAAGAAAATTGATATAAACATAATGCAGCAGTTATACTTTTGACCCTGAACAAAGAAAAAACACAGGGACGCGAATATATAAATTTGTATGTATGTCATGTCAAGTAACACCATCATTGCATAAACATCTCATTCATACAATGAAACCTGAAACTGAAAGGAATGAAAAAAATAATAAAAGCTGTTATAAATTACCAAATACGAATTCAAAGAAGCAACTTCCATGCGTACTGAAATAATTCCACCATTGCATAAGGCTTTGAAAAAAACCCGGAGAGTGCAGGCAGATGGGTATGGTGTGGGTTAACTTATTACAGTGTTTGATGTAGTGCTGTTTTTCGGGTTATTTTTGTTGGTCTCTGCGGGGGGATGTCCTGGCACATTTCCTCCCTGGGACTCTATTATCGTTGAAGTTATGTATGGGATTTTACTACACCGCATAACACTAAATTATTTAGCATACAACTTAAATTATATACTTTAACAATCACAAATAAAATATCATAGAGGGAAGGAGCACAAAAAATAATGCATAACGTACACGATAACTATGCTAATAAACAGCAGGCTCACTGGCAACTCTGACTCGTACCAGAACTACGACAAACTTCGGAAATTCTCCAAAACAGTCTAGCTAGCAATCCAGCTCCTCAACAACTGGAATATTAAACAGCCATATTCCAGAACTTCTATCAGAATTATTTTATATTCGGAACTGCATCTCTGGAACTCACTTCCTGGAGTTGTTTATCAGAGAAGGTACGGCCACTGTACGACCTTCTACTGTTTCTCACCGCAGCACCGCGGTAATGGCCACTGTATGTAAAATACAGCATAGTGTCCCCTGGAATATTCAGCCACCTCCACAAGGAGTACAGCATAGTGCCCCTGTGAACTCCCGAACATCCTCACAAGGAGTCCACGGAGGAGCAGCAGCAGTGCACAGAGACTCGGTGCGACAACGGCCTAAGTCAGCCCAGGCCGCACGCCCCTATGACCCTGAGCCCGCCCGCCATCGCCATACCAGGAATACTGCACTACCTTCCGAGCGAGCCTCCACCAACCAATTTAGTGATAGAGCTGTCTGTCCAGCTCCTGCCAGCACCTCAAAGGAGTCGGCCTGTAGCCGCACCCACCTTCGTCAGGAGACGGCCGGTAGCCTCTCTGAAGGTTTCTTCCTCTTTGAGACGGCCTGCAGCCTCGCCCCTCGCTAAGGAAACGGCCTGTAACCGTCCTGAGAGTAATCAGATGGCCGGTAGCTTCTCCCGCCTTCGTCAGAAGGTGTTCTTCCAGAGACGGCCAGTAGCCGCTTCAAACGCCTTCCTGAAGGAGTCGGCCGAAAGCCGCTCCCGCCTTTGTCAGATGGCCAGAAGCCGCTCTGAAGGTGTTCCCACTGAGTCGGCCTGTAGCCGCTGTACACCCCTCCAAAGGGAGTCGGCCAAAAGCCGCTCCCGCCTTCATCAGACGGTCGGAAGCCGCTCTGAAGGTGTTCCCACTGAGTCGGCCTGTAGCTGCTCTAGACCCCTCCAAAAAGAGTCGGCCTGTAGCCGCTATACACCTCTCCAAAAGGAGCCGGCCTGTAGCCGCTCTACACCCCTCCAAAAGGAGTCGCCCTGTAGCTGTTCCCACCTTCGTCAGACAGCCGGTAGCCCCTCAGAAGGTGTTTCCCCTGAGTCGGCCTGTAGCCACTCTACACCCCTCCTACAGGAGTCGGCCTGTAGCCGCTCCCGTCATTGTCAGACGGCCGGGAGCCGCTCCGAAGGTGTTGCACCTGAGTCGGCCTATAGCCGCTCCCGTCTTCATCAGACGGCCGGTAACCACTTTGAAGGTGCCCCTGGGTTTGCTGGCAGTTACTCACCCTCTCAGGCCACGGCCAGTAACCAGGTCTTGGTGCCTTGTAGCCGTGCCCCTGGGAAGCCATGGCCAGTACATGGTCCCTACGGACGCGTGCGGCAGAGAGCCGCCCTGCCGCACCAGCTTGACACCAGTTCCCTGACCCCTGATGCAGAGGGCATAGAGGAGTGTTGGAGAAGCCCTATAGCTTCCCCCAGCCTCTGCTCCCTACAACTGGCTCTGGAGGAGACCCACCTGATGGACCCTGACGCAGACCAGTGCCGCAGCCCCTCCCTGTCGGCACTGCCCAGCCCTGGGGACCGCAGCCCTTGGGAACCCCGGACCCTCTCTAGAATGCCTGGGCAGGAACTCCCTACGCCTCGACGGTAGAGGAACTCCACCTCCATCAGGAGCTGGAACGAATGGTTCTGGCAGTTGTTCGGCCCCAGTCCTGAGGGCCACACTCCTGTCCCCAGCCCGGAGGGTGAGGGCCCCTTCACCATCTGCAGCCCTGGACGAGAGCAGACTCCTCTGCGAGTGATACCATGCCCCCATGGAACGGCTTCCCCTGGCGGTGCCTGGGCCCTGGCAGAAGTAAAGCTGGGTTGCCCCTCCACCGCACCCTTGCTGCCCCACGACCCATAGTAACAGTGACTGTGCCATTATAGTAGTAAAACAGTGACGAGGCGGAACAGTGAATTAATTGTGATAAACCTAAGTGTTAGTAACCAAATAGACACAGTGGAATGATAATGGTCTAAAAGCGATGAGGCAGAACAGTGAATTGTTTATCACGAACCTAAGTGCTAGTAAGAGATACTGACAGAGTGTAACCATATATACAGAAATAAGAGAAACACCGAAGCCATGGAATTTGTAATAATAATTAACCAAAAGTCCCTTGCAAGTAGAAAATAACAAAGTGAACACACTACCAGTAACCTCCACCTCACACTACCTTAATCACAATTAGACCCCAGTGACTTACACTCTCCCCTAATGAAAACCATGTCAAACCTCTCCACGTGCTTACAAACCTTGGACTGTACTAATTCAGAATGCTCCGCCTCGAGTGTTCTTTCCCTGTATTATCTAACAGTATCCTGCGAGATACTATTTATATTATCTAGATATAAGTGTTGATAATCGAACTGTATTTTGTGTTTATAACATCTGCAGTTTCCCCTGCCTGACTGAGTAATACATGTGTAAGGTTGTTGCCTGGAGTTTTTGCGAACTGCCTCTATCTTCTTTGCCCAAAGCCCCGGTCTTGAAAGAGAACCCCGCTACACGTTAGGTGTTTAAGGAATGGGAAGCCGAACTTTAAACGCCTAGAATTAAAGTATGTACCGGGAAAGGGACGGCCACTGTACGCCCTTCTGGTGGAGCCACACCTGGAGTTAGCCCTGGCGTGAAAGCCACTGTACACACGCTGACTGGCGAGTTAAGGAGAGGTGGAACAGCGGCGATGGCCACTGTACACGCTGGGGAGGGAACGACCACTGTATGTCCCTCATCGGTCTCCTCCTGCAGGAGTAGCACCGTGGTAACGGCCACTGTACGTACCGGGGAGGGAACGGCCACTGAACGTACCTCAACTACTTCCCGTCGGGCAGACAGATCCTTGGAAACGGCCACTGTACATCCCAGGGAGGGAACAACAACTGCATGTCCCTCATCTGCCTCTGCCTCCTTCGGGAGCATCACCACGATAATGGCCACCATATGTACCGGGGAAAGAACGACCATTGGACATCCTTCTGTTGCTACCTTAAGGATCTGTGGAACCATGGTGACGGCCACTGTATGCTCCGGGGAAGGGATGGCCACTGACGCCCTTCATCCATACCCCCTAGGGTCCTCCCATCGGAGGAGGTCCCTGGCATGGTCCACTCACCATCCACAGGCCGCGTGGGACGCCATTCTGTTTCTCCCTCCAGATGTGGTTCCCTGGAGGAGCTGCCATTTGAGGGATAGTGGTAGGTCCCAATAGCCGAGGAGAGCATCCATGGCCTTCAGCCTGCCCCTAGACGACGCTTGGCCCTGATGGATGCCCCACAGATGAGATGCCGCAGCCAACCCCTGATGAAGCCCCGGTCTAGAAGCAACCACAGTCCCCGTCTACCCAGGGACACTCCCTAGGCCCCAGGGCAGAACCTCCCTGACCCCTCTCACCAACGGCCCTCCGCTCAGAGTAAGAAGCTGCAGGCCCAGCTTCTGACACTGTTTGGGCCCAGCCCCGAGGGCCTCTCACCAGGTCGAGGCCCCACCAGGAGAGGGTCTCCCTGCACCCCCGGCCAGAAATGCAAGCGGGCAGTGACATCCCCCAGTAGCAGTCCCATGCTTCCTACAGGAAGACACTCCTTCAGGCTTCCCTCCTACACCTGGGCACCCCTATGATTAAGCCCAGACTTCAGCAGCCCAAGAAGACGCCAGAGTGTAATATCAGTGTTGTGTCAATGAACTAGAACTGACAGTCCTCGTTCAGACTCAAAGTAGAGATACAGCGACAACTGATAGTGAATATAGCCAAGAACTGTGAGACTTTATGATACTGTGCGATGTACCACAATTGTAAAAGGAGAGGGCTGTATGGACTGTACATACCTGTAACTCTGTATATCAATTATTTAAGATGTTTGCCTTTGTATGTGTAGTGGCATATTCATACAATCCTCAAAGTCTGTCATTGTACTTATGTCTTGGTCTGTATACTATCATATGTATATTGTAGGGAAGTGGAATTGAGACAATTAATACATGTATTAAGGTAGCCTGCCCAGTGCTTGTTCCTCGCTTAAGATGTTCTAGTTCCGGTCTCGAAAGAGGACCGCACGCAGTAGCTCGTGTCTTTAGGACGAGAAGTCGACCCAAAAAACACCCAGCATAACAGTTTCCTCCCAAAACTTCAACCTACAGCTGTTCAAGTCTAACTGTTGCAGATGTTTTATGAATGGAGGACGCCAGTAATCTGGTGCATGGTTTATTTTTTTAAATATATTTGTTCTTCCTTCCTCTCTTCTGTAATTTTAAAAAGGTCACGAAGAAGTGCTGTAGAAAGAATGAAGTCTTGTCCTTCTGCTACTGAGCTACCTGAAATAAACTGCACAACAGATGAAACTTTGGACCAAGTAATATAAAACCAGTCGAGTTATCAAGCTTGTAACTACGTTTTGTTCTAACTGGAGCATATTACCTGCTTAAGACTATAGTAACTGTCCATCAGCAGCCAAAATGTTGATAGCTGAAAACACCTGAGATCGCAAGTGTTGGGACACACAAGCGCAGTTATGATCAATTCCCTGCCGTAACACTGGTTTTGATTTGCAGGGAGGACAAGTGGGCTGTCAGCTCCTCCTCTGTCTTCTTTTTCGGCTTCATAAATAAATCTAAGTTATGGAACGAAAAAACACCAGGATGTCTTCAGAAGGAAGACCAGGGAAAGCAGTGCAAAATCTTCCCTTGTCTAGTTCTTCCTGTTAAAACACCAAATTACTACGAGGAATCGATCATGGATATGTTTGCGTATCCCATCACGCTTACATACTTTATCCTCGTAAGGAAATATTATAATTATTGTATTTTATTTTTTCTTCCTCTGTCTATCTTCTGTTAAGAAGAAAATTGATATAAACATAATGCAGCAGTTATACTCTTGACCCTGAACAAAGAAAAAGCACAGGGACGCAAATATATAAATTTATATGTATGTCATGTCAAGTAACACAATCATTGCATAAACATCTCATTCATACTAAAATGCGTGACTTACAAAGCGGTGCCCCCGAAATGGAAAAAGAAGAATACCGTAGTGCCCCCGACAATGGGGCAAATGAGATACAGCCCAGTATGCCCGGGAACGTGCCGACACCCCCACACGGATGCCCCAGGGTAGCCGCCACCACTCGGAGCAACCCCCGGCAACAACGACATATGTCAGCCCGGGCCGTGCACCCCTATGTCACGCAGCCACCATGCTGTCGCTGTCGCAGGAGAAGAACACTACCTTCACGAAGTGGGATTGTTGAACCAGGTAGGGGTGGAGTTGTTCTAGACACTCCAGACGGCGCCCCTCCTCGTGAGACGGCCTATTGTCGCTCCGAAAGTGTCCTGGTAAAGACGGCCTATTGTCGCTCCGAAAGTGTCCTGGTAAAGACGGCCTATTGTCGCTCCCGCCCTCGTGAGACGGCCTATTGTCGCTCTCCTCCTCGTGAGACGGCCTATTGTCGCTCCCCTCCTCGTGAGATGGCCTATTGTCGCTCCCCTCCTCGTGAGACGGCCTATTGTCGCTCCCGCCCTCGTGAGATGGCCCACTGTCGCTCCGAAGGTGCACGGAAGGAGGCAAGGAGTGAGACATCACCCCGGCAGGAGACAAGACCCTAGACCTCCCGTACCAGAGTGGCCCAGACAGGGCCTCACAGCCTCCCCTGGCCTCCGCTCCCTATGCCTGGCTCTGGAACAGATGCACCTGACGGGCCCCAGCGTAAGCCGATGCCGCAGCCCTCCCCTGTCGGCGCCCCTAGACGCTGGAGACCGCAGTCTGCAGTCTCTCCCAATCCTCCCCAGGACACCCGGGCGCGATCTCCATACGCCCCCACGACGACGTAGGGCTCCCACCTCCGGCCGAGACTTACGCCAGAGGTTCCTGAAGCTATTCGGCCCCAGTCCCGAGGGCCATACCCCTGAGCCCAGCCCAGAAGCCACGGGTAGCACGGGATGCGAGAGGATGCCCCTACGAGTTGTCCCGTGCCCTCTTGGCATGCCTCCCCTTGGCGGTGCCCCTAGCCCGGCAGGATTGCCGACGGCATGTTCCCGCCCCTGCCCCCACGATGAATACGTGTGATACTGCCCAGAAACAGTGCAAGTGATTTAGGTTAAGTGTGACTTTGCCTAGTGTAGTATGTGCAGTGACTTAATATAGTGAATATCGGGGCAAGTAAGATCACAATGAGAGAATAAAGAACGAGTGTGCGAACCAAGATCTGATGAACTGTATTTATGAGTGACGTCCCTTATATACAATTAGTAAGACTGTGCCGCCTGGAAATTCCTCCGTAGTAATACACCCCTACTGCTGTGAGCTCTAAAGAAGTAATACGAGAAGGTGTTGGTGATATTCCACCACTCACGCTACCCGTAAATCCTGTACGACACTCTCTCGTCCCAGTATCTAGTGTAAGTGTAAACCAAGAATAAAATGTTAATACTTGCCTCTCTCCAGTATTACCATAACTCCCTCCTAGCCGTCACAAGTCACTCCCCGCACCCCCCCCTTTCTCCCCCCCCCCTTGTGAGACTCACTCCCCGCGCCTCACGAACGCGCCTATATTCACTATACCCTAAATACACTAGGATTCATTGTGTTGGCATTAATATCAGATAAGCAAGTATCCTACATGATACTAATGTCCTAGATATGGTTTTATATTGCCATATACTATGTTGTGATATCTACTGATTTGTCCTGTGTCTGATTGTGGTAATATACGTGTAAAGGTGATTGCCTAGAGTTTTTGTGTCCTGCCTCTATTTATTGCACTAAGCTCCGGTCTCGAAAGAGGACCCTGCTCCACGTTAGGTGTTTTAGGAACGAGAAGTCGGGCCTACTTACACCTAGCATTACACATACAAAGAAACCTGAAACTGAAAGAAATGAAATAAATAATAAAAGCTGTCATAAATTACCAAATACGAATTCAAAGCAGCAACTTCCATGCGTACTTAAATAATTCCACCATTGCATAAGGCTTTGAAAAAACCCCGGAGAGTGCAGGCAGATGGGTATGGTGTGGGTTAACTTAGTGCAGTGCTTGATGTAGTGCTGTTTTTCGGGTTATTTTTGTTGGTCTCTGCGATGGGATGTCCTGGCACATTTCCTCCCTGTGACTTTGTTATCCTTGAAATTATGTATGGGACTTTACTACACTGCATAACACTAAATTATTTAGCATACAACTTAAATTATATACTTTAACAATCACAAATAAAATATCATAGAGGGAAGGAGCACAAAAAGTAATGCATAACGTACACGATAACTATGCTAATAAACAGCAGGCTAACTGGCAACTCTGACTCGTACCAGAACTACGACAAACTTCGGAAATTCTCCAAAACAGTCTAGCTAGCAATCCAGCTCCTCAACAACTGGAATATTAAACAGCCATATTCCAGAACTTCTATCAGAATTATTTTATATTCGGAACTGCATCTCTGGAACTCGCTTCCTGGAGTTGTTTATCGGGGAAGGTACGGCCACTGTACGATATTCTGCTGTTTCTCACTGCACCATCGCGGTAATGGCCTCTGTATATAAAATACAGCATAGTGTCCCCTGGAATATTCAGCCACCTCCACAAGGAGTACAGCATAGTACCCCTGTGAACTCCCGGACATCCCCACAAGGAGCCCACGGAGGAGCAGCAGCAGTGCACTGAGACTCAGTGCGACAACGGCCTAAGTCAGCCCAGGGCACACGCCCCTATGACCCTGAGCCCGCCCGCCATCGCCATAGCAGGAATACTGCACTACCTTCAGAGCGAGCCTCCACCAACCAATCTAGTGGTAGAGCTGTCTGTCCAGCTCCTGCCAGCACCTCAAAGGAGTTGGCCTGTAGCCGCTCCCACCTTTGTCAGGAGACGGCTGGTAGCCCCTCTGAAGGTTTCTTCCTCTCTGAGACAGCCTGAAGCTGCTCGCCCCTCGCTAAGGAAACGGCCTGTAACCGTCCTGAGAGTAATCAGGAGATGGCCGGTAGCCTCTCCTGTCTTCGTCAGAAGGTGTTCTTCTGGAGACAGCCAGTAGCCGCTCCAAACCCCTTCCTGAAGTAGTCAGCCAAAAGCCACTCCCGCCTTCATCAGATGGCCGGAAGCCGCTCTGAAGGTGTTCCCACTGAGTCGGCCTGTAGCCGCTCTACACCTCTCCAAAAGGAGTCGGCCTGTAGCCGCTCTACACCCCTCCAAAAGGAGTCGGCCTGTAGCCGTTCCCACCTTCGTCAGACAACCGGTAGCCCCTCCGAAGGTGTTTCCCCTGAGTCGGCCTGTAGCCGCTCTACACCCCTCCTACAGGAGTCGGCCTGTAGCCGCTCCCGCCTTCGTCAGATGGCCGGTAGCTGCTCCAAAGGTGTTGCACCTGAGTTGGCCTATAGCAGCTCCCACCTTCATCAGACGGCCGGTAACCACTCCGAAGGTGCCCCTGAGTTTGCTAGCAGTTACTCACCCTCTCAGGCCACGGCCAGTAGCCAGGTCTTGGCGCCGCGCCCCTGGGAAGCCATGGCCAGTACCTGATCCCTACGGACGCATGTGGCAGAGAGCCGCCCTGCCGCACCAGCTTGACACCAGTTCTCCGACCCTCGACGCAGAGGGCATAGTGGAGTATTGGAGAGGCCCTAGAGCTTCCCCCAGCCTCTGCTCCCTACAACTGGCTCTGGAGGAGACCCACCTGATGGACCCTGACTCAGACCGGTGCCGCAGCCCCCCCCTGTCGGTGCTGCCCAGCCCTGGGGACTGCAGCCCTTGGGAACCCCAGACCCTCTCTAGAATGCCTGGGCAGGAACTCCCTACGCCTCGACGGTAGAGGACCTCCACCTCCATCAGGAGCTGGAACGAACGGTTCTGGCAGTTGTTCGGCCCCAGTCCTGAGGGCCACATTCCTGCCCCCAGCCCGGAGGGTACGGGCCCCTTCGCCATCTGCAGCCCTGGAGGAGAGCAGACTCCTCTGCGAGTGATACCATGCCCCCATGGAACGGCTTCCCTGGCGGTGCCTGAGCCCTGGCAGAAGTAAAGCCGGGTTGCCCCTCCACCACACCCTTGTTGCTCCACGACCCATAGTGACAGTGACTGTGCCATTATAGTAGTAAAACAGTGACGAGGCGGAACAGTGAATTAATAGTAATAGACCTAAGTGTTAGTAAGCAGAATAGACACAGTGGAATGATAATGGTCTGACAGTGATGAGGCAGAACAGTGAATTGTTTATCACGAACCTAAGTGCTAGTAAGAGATACCGACAGAGTGTAACCATCATACAGAAATAAGAGAAACACCGAAGCCATGGAGTTTGTAATAATAATTAACCAAAAGTCTCTTGGAAGTAGAAAATAACAAAGTGAACACACTGCCAGTAACCTCCACCTCACACGACCATAATCACAATTAGACCCCAGTGACTTACACCCTCCCCTAGTGAAAACCATGTCAAACCTCTCCACGTGCTTACAAACCTTGGACTGTACTAATTCAGAATGCTCTGCCTCAAATGTTGTTTCCTGTATTATCTAACAGTATCCTGCGAGATACTATTTATATTATCTAGATATAAGTGTTGATAATCGCACAGTATATTGTGTTTATAACATCTGCAGTTTCCCCTGCCTGACTGAGTAATACATGTGTAAGGTTATTCCCTGGAGTTTTTGCGAACTGCCTCTCTCTTCTTTGCCCAAAGCCCCGGTCTCAAAAGAGAACCCCGCTACATGTTAGGCGTTTAAGGAATGGGAAGCCGAACCTTAAACACCTAGAATTACAGTATATACCGGGAAAGGGACGGCCACTGTACGAGCCTTCTGGTGCAGCCACACCTGGAGTTAGCCCCGGCGTGAAAGCCACTGTACACACACTGGCTGGCTAGTTAAGGAGAGGTGGAACCGCGGCAATGGCCACTGTACACGCTGGGGAGGGAACGACCACTGTATGTCCCTCATCGGTCTCCTCCTCCTGCAGGAGTAGCACCGTGGTAACGGCCACTATACATACCAAGGAGGGAACGTCCACTGTACATCCCTCAACTACTTCCCGTCAGGCAGGCAAATCCATGGCAACGGCCATTGTACTGCCAGGGAGGGAACAACAACTGTATGTCCCTCATCTGCCTCTGCCTCTTTCGGGAGCATCACCACAATAATGGCCACCGTATGTACTGGGGAAAGAACGACCACAGGACATCCTTCTGTTGCTACCTTTAGGATCTGTGGAACCACGGTGACGGCCACTGTATGCTCCAGGGAAGGGATGGCCATTGACGCCCTTCATCCATACCCCCTAGGGTCCTCCCATGGAGGAGGTCCCTGGCACGGTCCACTCACCATCCACAGGCCGTGTGGGACGCCATTCTGTCTCTCCCTCCAGGTGTGATTCCCTGGAGGAGCTGCCATTTGAGGGGTAGTGGCAGGTCCCAATAGCCGAGGAGAGCATCCATGGCCTTCAGCCTGCCGCTAGACGACGCTCGGCCCTGATCGATGCCCCATGGATGAGATGCCACAGCCAACCCCTGATGAAGCCCCGGTCTAGAAGCAACCACAGTCCCCGTCTACCCAGGGACACTCCCTAGGCCCCAGGGCAGAACCTCCCTGACCCCTCTCACCGCCAGCCCTCCACCCAGAGTAAGAGGCTGCAGGCCCGGCTTCTGACGCTGTTTGGGCCCAGCCCCGAGGGCCACTCATCAGGTCGAGGCCCCACCAGGAGAGGGCCTCCCTGCAACCACGGCCAGAAATGCGAGCAGGCAGTGACACCCCCAGTAGCAGTCCCATGCCTCCTACAGGAAGACACTCCTTCAGGCTTCCCTCCTACACCTGGGCACCCCTATGATTAAGCCCAGACTTCAGCAGCCTCTTTTATTACCCCATCCATGTACAGATTGAACAACCATGGAGATATGACACATCCCTGTTTCAACCCAACTTTCAATGAGCAAAACTCACTTAGTTCACCATCCACACGCACTGCAGCCTTCACACCATCGTACATACTCTTCACAGCATTCAACAACTTCCCATCTACTCCATATATTCTTAACACTTTCCACAATCCTTGTCTATCCACCCTGTCATATGCTTTCTCCAAATCCATGAAAGCCGCATACAACTTCTTTCCCTTCTCTAGAAACTTTTCCACTCAAGATCTAAGAATGAATATCTGATCTACACAACCTCTTCCCTTCCTAAAGCCTCCCTGTTCTTCTCCAACTAATTTCTCTGTTCTTTCTCTAACTCTGTCTATAAGTATTCTACCATACACTTTTCCTATTATACTAAGAAGACAAATGCCTCTTTGATTACCACACACTTCTTTTTCCCCTTTTCCTTTGGACAAGGGAATAATTATACCTGACTTCCAATCCTCCGGGACTCTACCTTCCTCCCAGGCCAATCTGCACATCTTCCACATCCATTCTGCTACTATCTCTCCCCCATGCTTCAGCATTTCACCACACACTCCATCAATTCCTGGGGCTTTCCCAGATTTAACTTTCTTCATTGCTTCCACAACTTCTATCCTACTGATTTCTTCCTGTCTTCTCACCTCCCTCCTCCTCCCAGCCATTCCCCAGCCTCTTATACTCGCATTACTTCCATCCTCTATGTTCAACAGTTCCTTAAAGTGTTCTCTCCATCTGCTCACTTTTTCTCCCTTCTCCACTAGTAATCTACCATTTTTATCTTTCACTCCCCTGCTAACTTCATTTCCACCCTGTCTTACTCTTTTCACCTCTTTCCAGAACATTTTCTTACAGTCCCTCCACTTTACACTCAAATTCCTTCCAAATTCCTCATCCACTCTCTTCTTACTCTCTCTTACTAATCTTTTAACCTCTTTCTTTCCTTCTACATATAACTCTCTCTTCCGCCTCTCAACTTCTTCCACGCCCCTATTTCTCATCCATTCATTGTATGCTTTCTTATTTTGTGCCACAGCCTGTCTCACCTCTTCAGTCCACCACGCTGTTCATTGCACCACCCTCCGTCTTCTCTTCCTTCCACACACCACATCACATGCTGCACATATTTCTTCTGTAAATATCCTACACACACCTTCCACGTCTCCCATCTGCTCCAATTCATATTTGCCCAATCGTTCCTCCACTTCTCTCTTATACTCCGCCTTTTTCTCATCCTCTTGTAACCTTTCCACTCTCCTTGCAACTACTCCTTCCTCTCGTCTTTCCCTTCTTCTATTCCTCCATCTTACTTGAATCCTAATTTTGGCCACCACCAAGTAGTGGTCAGAAAGTCCACTCCCACAACCTCTATACATTCTTGCATCCATTACACATCTTCGCATCCTTTCATCCACGCACACATAATCAATCATTGCCTTCCTTTCATTCAGTTCACTGCCCACCCTTCTCATCACTCGCCATGTATACCTGTGGATCATTTTATGCCTGAAGACGGTATTGGCTATCACCAACCCCCTCCCAGCACAAATGTCCACTAACGCACTCCCATTCTCATCTATCTCAGCAGGCACACCCCGCTCACCAACTATTCCATCCACCTTCACATTCCCAACTTTACCATTCATATCACCAATCAAAAACACTCTGTCATTCCTTCCAGACTTTTCCATGCACACTTCTACATTTGTCCAGAACTCTTCTCTCACTCTTCTAGCACGATCTTGCGTTGGTGCATACACACACACAATCGCCCACATTTGTATTCCAACTTTCAACTTTACCCACACAATCCTTGACCCAACTGATCCATACTGTCTTATGCTCCTCTTCCATCTTTTACTCACAACTATATATACTCCTTCCTTTGCCCTCTCATTCTCACCTACTCCTGCACATATACCCCATCCATACTCCCATTCTCACACTTTCTCCTCTCCATTTTGTTTCAGTTATTCCACATACATCCACTTTCGCACCCTCAAGCACCTGGACAATCTCTCTCTCTTTCACCTCATCATTCGCTCCCCTTACATTCCAAGTTCCAATTACCATGTCCTTTATTATAATGTATTATTATTATAATTATTATCGGGAGCAGGCTGTAGTATGGTACCAGCCTGTGAGGGCAGTACTGTACTCTCAAGGAAGGTGGAAAAGCTGGTGATAGGGAGAGCTGGAGCTCCCCCTTGACATTTTTCAGTGTCACTAACATAGAGGGTAGGCCAGCATACTCTGCCATACATTTTTATAACTACCTGCTCTTCACTACCATACATGCACTTTATGCATCATACCCCATACCCTACAATGACACAGGTTGGTGCCAGTAAGGGCATGCGGCCGGAAAAGAACATCTAGGGGTTAGAACGCCCAGTCAGAATGACATCCATGCATGGCTTTGTCCCCGAGAAGCAACTAGATTTTTTTTTTTTTTTAAACACCACCAAGGGATGTAGACAGGTCATCTACCCTTACATGTATTGGACTAGGTTAGCCTAGCCACAGGATCCTACACCGTGAAAGAAGTATGATGAGACTGTATTTTTTATCTATCTATCTATCGCCAGACGCCACAATCCCGCAAGGGGTGGCCATTTGACTTTGAGTTATTTGTTTTACGGGGAGGGGCACTAAGCCTCCACCAACCCACTTGTTGACACGTGGGGAGCACGTATGGTTTGGTTATATGGTTACCACCCAGCGTTGTAAATGGTTTCCTGGCTTACAGGAAACCATTTGGCTTGTCACTCAATGTAAAGCCACCTGTAAAGGAAAGAAAAGCAATTAGAAGTGACAGGAAAGATGGGAGAAATAGGAAGAGAGGAGGGCAGGCACAGAAAAAGAATGATAAAGACTAAGGAAGGAGTAGCCAGCACTACATCAAGAAAGTGGATGATGGTCGCCACCACCTACCACAATGATAATGATAATAGATATGTAAACTATTGTATCCATCTAAGAAGAACAGTAGTAGTAGATGTACAGTACAACCTTTCAGATCCAAAATGCCTAGGTCCAAAGGCTTTATGCGAAATGGAACATTTTGGAAAGTGGAATCATAATGGCAGCTGTGAGAAATGACTTGTGAAACAAATACTGTAGCCAAGGCAATTGAGAACAATAAGTAAACTGAAGCACTTGCATTAGTAACTTATTATCTGCTCTTAAACATGGCCACAAAAGAACTCAGTCTTCAGTTATACCTTGAATGTGTGAGGACATGATATCAACACCCCTCTATATCATGAAAAAATATTTTGGAAATTGGATGTTCGGATTTGGCAGGTTGTACTGAACCAGCAGTAGTAACCGTAGGCTTACCTGAATGTGAATTTGGTGGACTGCTGGCGCCAAAACTGGTCTGGGGGGAAAAGAGGGTGGTGAGGGACATAATTTTGTATTACCTTGTACTGTAGTTAAGCCACATGATTATATCAGTCCCACCACACGAAGGAGTCCCTCTTAGCACCATGTGTACAGTACGAAAGACTCCTTAGGCAGACTTGTGTTAAAGCGAACAAGTAATGATCAGAATACACTTGCAGAGCTACTAAACAGTGGACACCAAACATAGCCCAAAGTCCTACCCCTTCTTATTACAGCACCGATACAATACTCTTCAGTCCTGTTCTTCCTCCATTAATCCCTTTAATACAGTACTATATGTCTGTCTCAAGTTAGATATGATGGTCTGGTGGTAGAAATAGATAGTAAAATGAGAATATAACTACATCTTTTGGATTACAGGGCACAAACTGCTCCAGTGATTAGCCTTTATTCTTGCTAATTTAAGACTGTTATTCAGCTTGGGTAAGACTTTTCAAACTGGAAGGATCACATTACAACCTTCAGGAACCTGTTCAGTAGGAAAGTAATTAAAGGTTGCTAGGAGAGCTTTTGGACTGAAGGGGTTAGGGACAGGCTTCATTAAGCCATTCTTGTTACCTTTAAACTATGTTAATCAGCATAGGAGAGACTTTTCAAACTTAGAGTCCCATATGACATTCTTTAACATGTGTAGGAGAGACACTGGATAAAGCCTGATTGGAGATATAGTATATTGAACTGGAAGGACTGTTATACCTTACATCCTTCATTAGCCATTGCTGCTACCTTTAAATAAGAATTATCATACTGAAGGTAATTACTAGCAGCCTTCATTAACATATTACTGTACTGTAATTAGGAGAGAGGTTTCATAAGTTGATTGGAAGTCAGGAGTTAGCAGGAATATACCATTACTGTTCAGGGGGATGAATTTGTGTGTAGGCTATGATATAGGAAGCATATCTCAGAATATGGATGTACAAGGTTAATCATATCTTGTATAGTACTTACACTTTCAGATTTGATAGCTTTTCCTTTTGTAATCTTTACTGAATGATGCAATCAGTTCATGATTACACATTATATAATCTCAGACTTCATCTGTGTCATTGTAGTTGGCTCACCTTGACAAATTTTAGTCCTTCTGCTGCTTAGTTCCTGTATCTAAGTGGCAGAATAAGACAGTATTATGGTTTTGCATCCTCCCCATAGATCTTCATTGTGATTTGCATGATAATCTAGTCTTATCTCTAGAAACAGCTCAGCATTCAAGGTGGAGAGATGCCAGGTTTTTGTCAGTTTAGGGTGGACATGTAGTCTATATGGTTTGTCTTTATTGTTTTATATATTCATCATTATTATTATTATTTTTTTTACTGTGGATCAAATTTAGCGATTCATCTCTTCCGTTTATAAATCGGTACAACAGATAGGCTTTCATTCTCTCACAGAAGGTATGACCACTGAGTACTGTACTGTCTTCCTGTGCAGTGTATATTTTGTCATTTGTACTCTCATTATAAGTTTCATTAAAGAATTTGTATCATATGTTTAGTTTCTGTGTCACTCAGTGTGTTAAGTTTATGTAATATATGGTTAATCGTTTAAGTCCTGCCGTTAGATAGCAGACTAAGTTGCAGTTTTTACTTTCTCCCTTTATATAAGTAGCAACTGCTCTATATTCTTTCCATTGCACTTGTTCATGATTAGCATTAAACTGCAGGCTTAGGTATTCCAAGTAGCTCAGGAAATTTCGAAATATCTCCTCCTAAAGCGACATTAATAGGTACATGACAATTTAGCTTAGTCTGTGCATGATAGTTCAACTTCCCATTTTTTGTAACGTAAAGAAATAAAATACAGTAGAAGTTTTAGCCGGTATGCTAATGGGGGTGCGGTGGCATGGTCAGTATGGTGCTGGCCTGTTGATCAGGAGGACCCGGGTTCAACTCCCGGTGTGATAGAGGTTTCTTTAAAATGTGGCAGAGTGAAGTTTGCGTAGCAGGCTTTCCTTAAAACCACAAGGCCCCATACTTACACTTCAGCTCACACACACCAAGACACTTACACACACGCTACTACATACATACACACATCAAGACACACACACTACTACACACACCAAGACACGTACATAGCCACAGCCACCTTCACACAGTAGACACACCACACACACACACAGAGGGTGGGACAGACACACCACAGGCAGACAGAGAGGGACATATACAAAACACAGGGAGTGAGAGAGGAGGGGGTTTTATTAAAAAGTCCAATTTTGGTATACCTCCTGTGGCAAAATTGATATAGCCCCCCCCTTTAATATTTTTTGGATATTTTCATTTAGTGCCCCCCAGGCCCCAGACCCACTCGGCTGAACCAAATTGTCTGGCGTCAGCTGGAACATGATATACCAGAGTTATGCCGGTCATGTGGGGGTTAATGGTGACAGTGTAGTAACTGTCAGGCTCCTATGACTCACTCAGCCGAACAAAATCGTCTGTCAGCTGGAATGGAATACTAGAGTTGTCCCAAGCACCAGAGGGTTAAGAATCTTAACCCCCTGAGTGATGCTCGGGACAACTCTAGTACCCCATTTCAGCTGACTCAGACGATTTTATTCGACTGAGTGAGTCATAGGAGCCTGACAGTGTCAATACCGTCACCATTAACCCCCTCACGACCGACATAACTCTAGCATCATGTTCCAGCTGACGCCAGACAATTTGGTTCAGCCGAGAGAGGATCCTAGGATCCTGAGAGACACTATAACATCACAAACAAAATACAAAATGCCTTCCCTCCATCTTGAACGTACTATAATTCATTTACATTAAGTAAGCTCGTATTTTCGTATTTTTGCAGCTTATTTCATGTACCTTAGTTAAAAGAAAAAAATACTACGAGCTCTGTATCTTTTCATAGCCCTTCTTCGTGACTAGCATCGTATTCTAGTTATCTATAGTTACAACTGAGCATTCAAGTTGGAGGGATCACAACTTTAAGCAATTACAGTAAACAAACAAACAAAAAGCAAGTGTCGTCCTCTTGACCTCTCGTCTTCGCAGGAATGCAGCGGTGACGCCATCTTGTGCGTGGAATGCGTGAAGTGCAGGCTCTTGAGTGGAAGAAGCACGGAGCCACGAGAGACATAATAATATTCGCTAGTCAGCCAGTCTAGAAGTCTGGGACATTTGCCTGAAATAATAATAATAATAATAATAATAATAATAATAATAGAAATAACAACAAAACCAGTCATATACATAATTCAATATCTTAGTCACTCGATCTGTCCATTCCGCCCCTTCAGTACGAGGACGCATTTCTGTAAGCTATTTTTTCTAACATGGGAGGTTCGATACGTTTGATTGAGCCTATCCATAAGACTCCTAAAGCTGAGTAAATGCCTCTGAAAGTTGCAAAATATAAAATATAAAACGTCTATATGATATAAAAACCTTTGTTCACCTGCGGGACTCGATCTGTGGCGCCTAGACCAAGTGCTGACGTCATGTTTACACTTTGCTACCTTTAGACGATTTCCTGGAGCTTAAAGAAACCCTCTCGGGATGATGGGACAGACACAATAACCCCTTCAGACAGAGAATGACTTAGTTACTTTGTTCTAGGTAACCGGACGAATTTTATTCAGCTTAGTATATCCCCTCGTAGTGAAGGGGTTGATGGTGACTGTATCTAACCCCTCCAGTAGGAAATTTCCAGAGTTGAAGAAAATCGTCTGGAGGAAGAAAGATGAATATGGAAAATAGTGTTAATGTGGACAATGAGTTAGGTAAGACTGGTTTGGTTAAGGTAGGGTAGGGATGGGACGGTTGTGGCAGGGTGGGGTAGCGTTGGGTCGGTTATGGCCGGGTGGGGTAAGGTTGGGTTAGTTTTGACAGGGCGGCGTAGGATTGGGTCGGTTTTGGCAGGGTGGGGTAGGACTGGGTCGGTTTTGGCAGGGTGGGGTAGGAATGGGTCGGTTTTGGCAGGGTGTGGTAGGAATGGTTCGGTTTTGGCAGGGTGGGGTAGCGTTGGGTCGGTTTTGGCAGGGTGGGGTAGGATTGAGTTTTTTTGGGCAGGGTGGGGTAAGGTTGGATCGGTTTTGGCAGGGTGGGGTAGGGTTGGGTCGGTTTTGGCAGGGTGGGGTAGGACTGGGTCAGTTTTGTCAGGGTGAGGTAGGGTTGTGTCGGTTATGACAGAGTATAGAATAGGTTTTGGTTGGTTTTGGCAGCATGGGTTAGGATTTGGTCGGTTTTGGCAGAGTGGGGTTTGATTGGGTCGGTTTTGGCAGGGTGGGGTAGGATTGGGTCGGGTTTTGCAGGGTGAGGTAGGATTGGGTGGGTTTGGACAGGGTGTTAGGACTCCATATCATAATTACAAATCATAATGGTTCCGCCATAGCCAATGCCTATTTCACTCAGTTATACTACACTGTCTCATCAAATTTGGGGCGATCTTCTCTACGATTTTTGTTCTTCCCCGCTTAGTTCAGTCCTTTAGTTCATTCATGACCCTTGGCTTTCCTTTTTATTTTTATTTTTTTTTTTATGAGGTGGAGCGCAGGGGCACGAGGCTTGACCACCATTAGTCCAGAATATTTAATGGTAGGCCACCAAGCTACGCCCTGGTAACGTCTACACTTCAAAACATCTGTCCACCTCTGGGACTTGAACCGCGGAGCGCTGGACGCAGAATTCTCGGTTTGCGGATGTCACTTTTACACTTTGTTAGCTTCTGACGATATCCTACAGCTTCAGAAAACCCTCTTAGGATGACGGGACAGAATCATTTAACCCTTCAGACCAAGAACGATTTATTTACTTTGTCCTAGCTGACCGCACGATTTTATTCAACTTAGGAGATCCCCTGACAGAGAAGGGGTTGATGCTGGCTGTATCTAACCCCTCAAATTCAAAATTCCTCTCCAGAGCTGAAGAAAATCGTCTGGAGGAAGAATGAAGAAAACTGAAGAAAGTGTTAGAGTGAAAAATGAGTTAGATAAGATTGGTTTGGTTAGGGCAGGGTAGGGTTGGGTCGGTTATGGCAGGGTGGGGTAGGGTTGGGTCGGTTTTGGCAGGGTGAGGTAGGACTGGGATAGTTTTGGCAGGGTGGGGTAGGACTTGGATGGTTTTGGCAGGTGGG
The DNA here is from genome assembly GCF_032717465.1 of Coenobita brevimanus. NCBI lineage: Eukaryota > Metazoa > Arthropoda > Malacostraca > Decapoda > Coenobitidae > Coenobita > Coenobita brevimanus. The sequence goes on from NW_027642860.1 coordinate 25,506, forward strand.
GTAGGGATGGGTCGGTCTTGGCAGGATGGGGTAGGATTGGGTCGGATATGGCAGGGTGGGGTAGGGTAGGGTCGGTTTTGGCAGGGTGAGGTAGGACTGGGATAGTTTTGGCAGGGGGGGGGTAGGACTTGGATGGTTTTTGCAGGGTGGGGTAAGATTGGGTCGGTTATGGCAGGGTGGGGTAGGGATGGATCGGTCTTGGCAGGGTGGGGAAGGGACGGGTCGGTCTTGGCAGGGTGGGGTAGGGACGGGTCGGTCTTGGCAGGGTGGGGTTGGAATGGGTGGGGTAAGATCGGGTCGGTTTTGGCAGGGTGGGGTAGGATTGGGTCGGATATGACAGGGTGGGGTAAGATCGGGTCGGTTTTGGCAGGGTGGGGGTAGGATTGGGTCGGTTTTGGCAGGGTGGGGTAGGGATGGGTCGGTCTTGGCAGGGTGGGGTAGGATTGGGTCGGATATGACAGGGTAGGGTAGGATCGGGTCGGTTTTGGCAGGGTGGGGTAGGATCGGGTCGGTTTTGGCAGGGTGGGGTAGGGATGGGTCGGTCTTGGCAGGGTGGGGTAGAGATGGGTCGGTTTTGGCAGGGTGGGGTAGGATTGGGTCAGAGTTGGCAGGGTGGGATAGGAATGGCTCAGTTTTGGCTGGGTGGGATAGGTATGGATCGGTTTTGTCAGGGTGGGGAAGGGTTGGGTCGGTTTGGCAGAGTATTGGTTAGGTTTCGGTTGGTTTTGGCAGGGTGGGGCAGGATTGGGTCGGTTTTGGCAGGGTGGGGTATGATTAGGTCAGTTTTGGCAGACTGGAGTAGAATTGAGTTGGTTTTGGTAGGGTGGGGTAGGGTTTGCTCGGTTTTGGTAGAGTGGGGTAGGATTGGATCGGTTTTGGCAGGGTGGGGTAGGATTGGGTCGGTTTTGGAAGGGTAAGGTAGGATTGGGTCGGTTTGGACAGGGTAGGGTAGGTGTGGGTCGGGTTTGGCAGGGTGGGCAAGGATTGGGTCGCATTTGGCAAGGTGGGGTAGAATTGGGTTGGTTTTGGCAGAGTAGGGTAGGGATGGGTCGGTTATGGCAGGGTATGGTAGGATTGGGTCGGTTTTGGCCGGGTGAAGTAGGATGGGGTCGGTTTTGGCAGGGTGGGGTAAGATTGGGTCGGTTTTTGGCAGGGTGGGAAAGGATTGGTCGGGTTTGGCAGGGTGGAATAGGACTGGGTTGGTTTTGGCAGGGTGGGGTAGGATTGTGTCGGTCTTGACAGGGTGCGGTAAGGTTGGGTTGGTTTTGGCAGTATGGGGAAGGGATGGGTCGAGTCGCGTTTGGGAGGGTAGGATAGGTTATGGCAGGGTAAGATAGGGCTGGGTGGTGGTGGACTGGGTAGGGTAGGGCTGGGTAGGGTAGTGTAGGGCTGGGTAGGGTAGTGTAGGGCTGGGTAGGGTAGGGTAGGCTGAATCAGGGTAGTGTAGGGTACAGAAGAGAGGTGGGTATAACTGCCGTTTAGTTCCGTCATATACAACGCCTATTTCACTCAGTTATACTACACTGTCTCATCAAATTTGGGGCGATCTTCTCTACGATTTTTGTTCTTCTCCGCTTAGTTCAGTCCTTTAGTTCATTCATGACCCTTGGCTTTCCTTGTTTTTTTTTTTTATGAGGTGCAGCGCAGGGGCACGAGGCTAGACCACCATTAGTCCAGAATATTTAAGGGTAGGCCACCAAGCTACGCCCTGGTAACGTCTACACGTCAAAACATCTGTCCACCTCTGGGACTTGAACTGCGGAGCGCTGGACGCAGAGCTCTCGGTTTGCGGATGTCACTTTTACTCTTTGCTAGCTTCTGACGATATCCTACAGCTTCAGAAAACCCTCTTAGGATGACGGGACAGAATCATTTAATCTTTCAAGCCGAGAACAACTTATTTACATTGTCCTACCTGACCGCATGATTTTATTCAGCTTAGGAGATCCCCTGATAGAGACGGGGTTGATGATGGCAGTATTTAACCCTTCCAGTTCGAAATTTCTCTCTACTGTAGAGGTGAAGAAAATCATCCGAAGGTAGAGAGAAGAAAACAGGAAAAGTAATGTAGTGGTGAAAGGGCTGTACAGGGGAGGGTAGGTTAAAGTAGGGTAGACTTGGGTCGGCAATGGCAGGGTAGGGTAGGGTAGGCTGAGGTAAACTAGTGTAGGGTTGAGAAGAGTAGGGTAGGGTAAATTGAACTGAATAAGTATATACAATAAAATCTGGCGATACAACAACCAGGGTCATATGCCGCCGGACGACAACGAGAATAAAAGCACTCGAAAAGATGAAATACACACACACACACACACACACACACACACACACACACACACACACACACAAAATACAATTCATAATTAAAACAAGAAAAACACTAAAACACTAAGAACACTAAAACCACTGTATACTAAATTTTACACGGTAGTGCAGCTGCCTACACCAAGCAAAGGTTTCCCCTCCACCACAACAAGCATCCTCTCCAAGTACCAACAGAAGACTACAATCCCTCTCCTGCCCGGTGCTCAGAGAGGTAACGATGGCGCAATTCCCCAACAGTGGACACCATCAGCAAAAGCCGAAGAGTCAGGGGGACGAAGCATTCCACACAGAAAGTAGGGGGAGAGTCCTCCATTAAAAATCAATGAGAGAACCAGGAAGGGCCCATTCGGAGCCAGCATAAAGCCGTCTCCCACCTGCATTCAGACCTCGGCAAATGAAGGGGCCCGTTTACCCACAAATATCACACATTTTGTTGGCCCCCACCGCATCCCACCTACTCTGCCAGTGGGAGCAAACAGTGAGTGGTTAGATGAATATCACTGAGCGAGGCAGGGGAGAGGTGAGGATGGGCGAGAGGCAGCAGCCTTTGCCAGAGCGTCAGCATGCTCATTGCCCACAATGGTACAAAACCACAAAGCAGTCCCTAGCAAGCACAGCCATTCTAAAACACTGTAGACAACAAAAGAGGATTGGACGGGAAAACACAAAATGGAGATCGGCAGTCGCTAAAAACTGTATAACAAACAGGAGGGAAGCTAAATATCAATTTGACTGCGAGTAAAATAGCAGTAAGTTCTGCGATAAAAGTAGATACGATGGGGAAGACTCCTACCACGAATGAAATCGGGAAATATAACACCCAAGCCTGTCCCCTCACGGGATTTCAATCCATCAGTACATACGAGAATCGAGACACTGTGAGAGGAAGCATGTTCTAAAAAAATAGCAAAGAGCCGCCTGTGAGGAAAGAAAGGCCCCTCTCTCAGGAAAGTAAACACACGGTTGCACCCCTGAGAGGAGCCAGGGAGCCATCCTTGGTACACGCACAGGACAAACAAGAAAGGTTGGAACATCCACATCCCCCATGGCAGCCTTCACCCTGTACCCAAACGGATGTGGATAGCGAGGATACGGCGAGGCAGACACTCCCTCCGGAACAGAGCCAACAAAATCTTCCTGAACTTTAGAAAAGACGGTGACACTAAGGACACTAGTTTGAGGCACTCCCTCCTCTTGAGGATATGAGGGAAACAAGGTGGCACCAATACGGAAAAATTCCATAATCAGTAAAGGCAACCTACTACGCAAACCAAGATGGTGACCTGCAATACCTGGCTTGTGAAACGGTAGGACAACAGCCCCCCGCCAAGAAGCAGCAGTGGACGAATCTCTCCAAATTCTATTTATAAGACTCAGGAGGAAGGACACTGCTTCATCATCCAGGTACCTCAGCACTGCATGGGGAATATTATCGACTCCGGAGAAGTGTCATGACAGGGAAAGGGTAGACCAAAGTTTACAACAAGACAAAGGGATGTCGTAAGTCTCTCCGCCCCCAGAACGGATGTCCAACACCTTAATCTCCTCCACCTCCCTAAGCCTGGCAAAAACCGAAGAACGAGTATCCCTACAGGAGACCTCAGCGGTAGGATAGGGTAGGGAACGCTAGGGCAGGGTAGGCTGGGGTAGGGTAGTGTAGGGCAGAGAAAAGTAGGTTAGGATGGGTTGGTTTAGGCTAAAGTAGGACAGAATAGGAGATGGGTAAAATGTGCCTAGTCCAGGAACGAAAAATATATCAGTTATCCATGTAACTAGCGTTTTCTATTTCGGTAGATTATTTTCTTGTCTGCCTAAAGTATCGTGATGTACGAACAATGAGATTAGATATCGAAACTGTAAGATGCGAATTAGTTACAAAGACGGTATTTTGTTTTGGCTAACGTTACATCGATACGTTCAGCTAAGAGCAACTCGGCAGAACTGAACAGTATATGACGTGCTAGATGAACGCTGTGACCGGAAAATAAATATATATGTATATATACTTCAGCATACAGTAAGCGATTTTATGTTAACTGAAGAGAAGCCACCACAGCTAATGGGTTAAGTTTACACACACACACACACACACACACACACATACACTCACACACACACACACACACACACACACACGTTGCGAAAAGTTTCACTGACGAAGTGGGTGGTTACTGTCCCCCTTGAGCAAGGGGACTGGTGTGTGCGTGTGTGGTCACAGCCTTGCCCTTAGATCGGACTATATGAGCTCTCAGCTCCCTTCCGGGAGGGTAAAAGCTGACGATCACGACCATCAAGTGATCCTGACCGACCCGGTGAATTACACACACACACACACACACACACACACACACACACACACCATTACTTGCAACTGGCTGGCCTATCATACAGCCATATCCTATATTCATGAAGTACAACACATCTTACATTTATGTAGTATGTAAAAAAAAAAAAAAAAAAAAAAAAAAAAAGATGGTTATATAATACAGAACTGGGAAATATGATGATGATGATGATGATGATGATGAGAGGGGAGTAAACAGGGTGAGATGTGGAGAATGAGAGAGATGGATGGACATAACAGTGAATGTATTATGTACATTAACCTGACAACTGCCGAAGTAAGCTGGTAAGGGTGAGGTAATATGTAGCCTGACCCTACCGTGACACCATATAATTACTGATTTATCCACTGATAGATCTATCTATCTATAGCCCGACGCCCTAATCCCGCAAAGTGTGGCCGCAGACAAAACGCCTCCAAGTCGCTCTGTCACCCACCATTTGCCTACCCTCCCCCCAACTCACCCCCCCCCTCATATACCTCTCAACTCCATCCCTTCACCTCATCCTCGGTCTACCCCTCCCTCTCCCTCCCTCCACTTCACCTACATACACCCTCTTCATTCTGTCCTTGACCTCCGCGGCAGGCAGACGTGCTTCCCAGAGCGCTTCATCACACAGTAATTTAACAACTGAGTTGAAACTGATCGGATGCACTACAAAACCAACGTGCCCTGAAATGGCTAGTGCCATGGCCATGAACGAGGGAAGGGAGGCCTCCTTGGGTGACAACGAGGAAGAAATAGATATGGATACCGGGTTTACGGAGGTCATCAGTACAAGAGAGAAGAGAAAGAGGATGATACGCGGCAGCGAGAGGGAAGCGAGTGATGAAGAAGAGGACAGAGACAACAAAAAGGTAAAGAATAAGTCGTGTGGGGTAGATGGAGGTGTTACTATACAATGTGATACGGGGAAGGCAGCTGGAGTGCAGCCGACTACACCACGTGGGTCAGGAGCAATGCCTAGCCAGGACCGTGACGAGGCCACCCCAAGGAATAGAGTGAGGCTTCTCTTCCCCACCAACACTGACCTAAATTATCGCCAAAAACTACTCTGGACGGTGAAGCTTGGACTTGCATATCGACGGTTCGAGGCCCTGTTTAAGGAAGGTAGGCAGAGACCTTACGTCACAGTAGGAAGTCAGGAGGCAGTGGAGATGCTGACCACGACTGGTTTTGAGGGTGTGACACTGCAGGTTCCGGAGAAGAGGGAGAGATGCACCAAGGTTATCGTGTTTAGATATCCCATAATACTACTGCGTGAGCAATAGATCATCTAAAGTAATAATGAAACTTTATCTAGCATTAGTAAGGCCACATTTAGACTACGCAGTACAATTTTGGTGTCCTTACTATGGAATGGATATTAATTCGTTAGAAAATGTACAGAGAAGAATGACAAAAATGATACATGACGTCCGGAACCTGTCACATGAAGACAGACTGAAAAGACTGAGTCTGCATTCGCTAGAGAGGCGTAGAGTAAGGGGAGACTTAATTGAGGTGTTTAAGTGGATGAAGGGTATAAATAAGGGAGATATTAGCAAGGTACTTAAAGTGAGCATACAGGATAGAACTAGAAATAATGGTTTCAAACTTGAAAAATTCCGTTTCAGAAAGGAAATAGGTAGAAATTGGTTTGGTAATAGAGTAGTAGACGAATGGAATAAGCTACCTAGTAAAGTAGTTGCTGCCTCTTTCATTGAGAGTTTCAAGCATAGGCTAGATACGCATATGACTAATAAGGGGTGGATATAGAAAAAAGAAAATCTTATAACTAATACTAATTCATAATTTTTCCTTTTCAGGTTACACTATGATAGTCTCTATTCTCCTTTCACACTTTCCTGTAAAATGTCCACGCCAGTTTTTCTATACGGCGTAGTGTTCTTTCTGACTTTTTCCTGCCGGCTTCGGCTGGAGGGTTTGGAGGGTGGGGGAGAGCCTTCTTCTTTGCTATCCTTATCTCATTCTAGAAGTTCAGTTACTCTTCTAGGAGCTGCCTAGCATGGGCTAACCGGCCTACTGCAGTTATCCTCTCTTCTTATGTTCTAGACCCAGAATTCCTCCTGAACGACCCTAGGTTTATCTGGGCCAAGCGACACATGAACAAGGGACAGGAGAAGAACCAAGTGATTGCCCTAATGAAAGGGGACATCCCAAGGCAAGTTTTTATTCCGGGTGCTGGATACAGAAGCTTACGGCCCTACATTGAGGAACCAGCATTTTGCCTTCGCTGCAGCAGGTGGGGACACAGGGCCTGGCGCTGCCAAGAGGACACACGCTGCAGATTCTGCGCTAGGAAGCACGAGTCCAGCGAATGCGGAGAAAAAAATCAAGATGGGGACACGTGTCGAACCTCGGTGCTGTAACTGTGGTGGAAACCACAATGCAAGGTCTCCTCTGTGTCCAAAAAGACCAAATTATCTGGCGCGAGGGTCCGAGGGGCAGGAAGAAAGGACAGCAGAGCAGAGGACAAGGGGAGGGAGAGAATCAACGGATGGAAATGGTGAGTTAATCATATACATAAAAGAACTGGGCAGAAAACTAGAAGCACTAGAAAAGAAAGTTAATAAACTTATGAACCCGACAGAAAATGCTGAATACAATAGTGAGAGCACAGACAACATAGTAAACAGCAACAGTGAGAGTAAACACGCCAAAAAGTCTCCAGAGCGTAAAATTGTAATAAGGGGAAAAGAGAAAACGCTCAAAACTCACAAGGTTCTGACCAGTGGTGTTGCAGGTATAGGAAGGGTTTTGGAAACGTGCCAGGATGATGAGAAAAAGTGTAAAGTGTTTAAAGGTTGGCTGGAACTGCATAAACATATGGACAAGTTCTCCAAGGAATTAGAGGAAATATCAAATATGGTATTAGAGACACCTATGGATAATGGGTCCCTGCGAACTTAGGGTAATATCTTGGAACGTGAATGGATTGAAAAATAGAATTACAGACCTTCACTATTATATTTTAAATCACTGTATAGATGTGATACTCCTTCAGGAGACGGGGGATAGGGATGGCAATCTGTTTAAACTCGGTGGATATACAAAGTATCAACTTATGGCGGGTGATGGTATACGGGGTGTATCTACATACGTAAGAAATTCCATTCCATCGGAGCTGTTAGAGTGTCCCCACAGGAGTGAAGGTGTGGAGTCAGTTTCCGTCAAAATTTATCTGAGTGAGGGTGTGTTGAACGTAATTAACCTGTATGTTTCTAAAAATTGCTTTGCCGTTAGCTCTCTGCCTGATACTGTTTTTAGTGAAGTGACCTTAGTAGCTGGGGACCTTAATGCTCGTCACAAAGATTTGGAGACAGAGGGAAAGACCAATACTAATGGCGTGAGATTTAGACAGTTTATATTAGATTACCCTGAATCCAAAGTACTGGGGACACAGGAGGCGACACATATCAAGGGAGGGAGATTAGACTACGCTGTGATTCTAAATGGTCAGGGTCTAGAGGGAAAATGTGAAATTGCACCAGACCTGCTAAGTGATCACTTCTCCCTTGTTATCACTATACCACTGGGAAAACGAAAAATCACACATAGCAGAAAACGATTAACACTACCCAAAGATAAAGTTGATTTCTTTTTTGATGGTGTGCGGGAATGGTATAGTGGCTATCATCCGAGCAGTGTAGACCAGTTTTACGAAGACCTAGTTAAGGTTATTAACGAATTACTCAATCATAAAAGGCGCGTGAAGAAAAATTGCTCATACCATACAGACAAATACTATAACAATAAAGAATTAAAACAACTGTCGCAAATGATGAGACTGCAGTTCCGGTCTAGCAGCAGTAGGAGGATCACTGCCGTCTAAGTGAAACTTGGCTAGCGGAACCCCTAGACTTTCCCAGCTATGCCCGACCAGCGATCTACTGCCACCGCCTATGACCCGTTGAGGGGGGCATCCAGCAGTAGTTCCAGGCCGCCGGGAGTCACGAAGATCACAGGTGCGGTGGTGTGGTTCAACGTGAAGTCTGGGTACGGCTTCATCAAGCGCCGGGACACTGGTGCTGATGTTTTCGTGCACAGACCCGGGATCGTTGCATCTAACCCCCGACACTTTTGGCGCTCTCTTGGCGAGGGTGAGGCTGTGGAGTTTCGGCTCCGTCAGTCACCCAAGGGTCCCGAGGCTACGAATGTCACTGGGCCGGGAGGTGCTGCTGTGCAGGGCTCTGCCCATGCACGGCGGCGCCCCACGGCCCAGAGACGCCCTCGTGATCCTGGGTGTTCTGGGGAGACTAATCTCCTGGTCTCGATGTGCGTCGCTACGGCACAGGCTTTCCGTGGGGGTGACAAGGCTCTGTTGCACGTTCTCCTCCCTCAGATCTTTGAGGAGAACGGGCTACCAAGACTTGTCATCTCCCAGCGCTTTGTCGGCGACGCACATTCAGCCCCTCGTCCAGATCGTCGTCCCCGGCGGCCTCCTGCGCAGCCCAAGTCCCGGCCACCTCCACCTCGGCCCTGCTGTACACTACGCAAACGACTGTGCCTGGATGGACCCCTCAACAGGGCGACTGGCTCGTCTGTCTCTCCCCCTACCGACCCGGCACCGATCACGGCCATGGAGCTTGACACCATCACCACCGTTGCTGAGATCCACTCCTTGCCGTCTGCAGCCGAGGAGGAAAGGGCTGCCGTCCCCGTTTCGCCCGACCACCGCGACGTCGAGGGCCCTTCCACCCCCGTTTCTCCACCTGCTGCTGAGGGAGTGGATCTCACAACTTCCGCCACCGATCCGCCGCCTGCAAGCCCCTCACCTGCCCTTGTTCTGCCATCCTCTGCTGAGTCCGACGATGCTGCGTGTACTCGTGAGCTCCTCGCCGCCAGGTTCGAACGCGGCATAACTCTAGCTCTTAGCCGGGTCCTTCAAGACTCCTCATTAGGCGTTCAACCTCGCCTTAGGGACTCGGGGGAGCTAGAGTTGTACGAGGATATAGATCGCGACTCCGAGTACACCGACATCTCGGACTCTGATGGGCAGACTTGAGGTGCTTTTTTTGCCCAGCAGCTTTTCTGCTTCCTTCCGCCTGCTGCCCCGTCGTGTTCGTCGATCATCGGGCAGCCGTTTTTCACCACCGACCATCGCACCTTCCCCTGCCCCTGCCGCCTTCCCCTCGTCCTTCCGCCTGCTGTTCCCGCTTTGCTCTGAATCGAGAGCTTGATTCCGCCTTTTCCCTGATGGGCTCTCTGTTTGCCCGTGCCCCTACATGTGCGGGGCGAGTATCAACACACACACACACACACGATGAGACTGGCTCACAGAAAATGGGTGCAAATGGGTAGGGGTGACGCAAGCAAAGCCGCAATGAAGGAACTGGCCAAAAGGGAAGTAAGGGGGGAGTATTGGGAACGCTTCACTAACAGGATAGGCAACAGTAAGAGCATAACCGAAATTTGGAAAGAAGTTAACAAAGTAAGAGGGAGAAAGGTGAAAAACGTAGCACACCCACACCCAGAAAAATTAGCTGAAGACTTAATGAAGTTGTGGGCATCTGCGGCGAGCAGTGAATGCCTGCCACACGACGTGAGGGAGGCATTAGAGGCATGGCAGGACAATAGGAGAAGCTTCATTGTTACTGCGTTAAACACCGAAGACATGACAGGCACAGACATAACCAGGGATGAGCTACTGCGTGCAGTTAAAAATGGAAGGTCTACAGCTCCTGGTGAGGATGGAATTAGGTATGAGATAATTAACTGCCTGGCCAGCATGGAGGACGGCCCGCTGTTAGACTTGTATAATATGAGTCTCAGGGAGGGCAGAATACCGAGAGCATGGAAAAAAGCAATTATCATCCCTATCCCCAAAGCGACTGGAGGAAACAGACCAGTCTCACTAACATCATGCTTTTCAAAAATGATGGAAAGAATCATGTTAGAGAGAATAATATTCCTCATAGGTGACATGCTTAGTGTGAATCTGTATGGCTTTATGAAAGGTAAAGGGACAAAAGACACCGTCATTAAGTGCCTTTCTAGCGATACTGACTACTGCAGGGTATTCATTGACCTCAAGGGTGATTTCGATAAGGCCAATGGAGAAGTAATTTTATATGAATTAGCTAGCTTGGGGGTAAGGGGAAGATTGCTGCACTGGGTGGGGGATTATCTCTTTGGGCGGCAGGCCCAGGTGTGGACCCAAGGGACACTCTCCCGGGAAAAGCATCTAGAGCTTGGTACACCACAGGGAGGAGTCCTAAGCCCATTACTCTTCAATCTTTTAATGAACAAAGTGGCGCGTGAAAACCTGGGTTTCGGGGTCAGTGCAGTAATCTATGCCGACGACATCATGATACAGTCCAAAACTTTTGATGTTATGCAAACTGCACTGAACAGGTTCGGCAACCTGATCAAAAGTCTGGGTCTTGTAATTAACGAGAGTAAGACAAAGTTCCAGTGCCGTGCGTTAGGGGAAAAACATTTAGTAATTAATGGCAAAAACATCGAGAGGGTGAGAATTTACAAGTACCTAGGTATGTATGTCGGCTACACAGCAGACTGTAAAGATGCCGAGATGACCCACATAATAACGCAATGCAAGGCACGATTGCAGCCCTTGAGATCAATGGCCTATAGTGGTGCAGGGGTGGGTGTACCAATACTAAAAATGATGTACCTCACTACTGTCAGATCGGTATTAGAGTACGCAAGCCCAGTCCTCTCTTGCCTTGGTGAAGGAAGGCTGGAAAAACTTGAAAAAATCCAGAATGCCGCAATGAGAATCCTACTTAGCTGCCCAAGGAACACCATGATAGATGTCATGAGACTTGAGCTAAATTTGCAGAGTATAAAAAATAGAATTCAGGAAGTCAATGTGGCGGCTGCAATAAGACACATGCGGTCAGAAAGCGGACTGGGACTCCGTAACAGCATCAAAGATGTTGTTAACGGAACCAGAACCTTCTGGAGGCAAGGCAAGAATGGCTATGTGAAAGACCTTGCGAGGAACGTACTCAAATACGAGGTACAAAACTTCTGTGAGGAGATACCGCAGGCACCTAAGCCTCCACCCTGGGAAGAGGAAGAGGTAAAGGTGAGCATATCTCCACTACAGAAAAAGAAAGAATGTTATGCTGTAGGTGTGTTAAGGACACATGCACAAAACCAAATAAATAAACTCTACAATGAAAACACTGCTCACGTCTACTGCCATGGTTCGGTCAGAGAGGATGGCAGAGCAGGGTGTGGGATCGTAATATTAGATAAAGCAGACAGTGCATGTGTACAGAGCGAAATAAATTTTAGAATAAGCAACAACGTGTCTTCCACTCAGGCAGAGCTATATGCAATATTATACGGCCTCAGGGAGATCACAGGAGGTGAAGGAGACGTGTGCTTCTTCGTAGACAGCCGAGGAGCACTGGAGTCCCTTAAGAGCACAGCACCTGCACTGGCAGACGTAGTCTTCCAGTGTAGAGCTGTCCTGCATCAGCTCAAGCAATCGGGTAGATTCATATCATTCACATGGATACCATCCCATGTTGGAATACCAGGGAACGAAAGAGCTGATGAACTAGCCAAAGAGTGCAGCAGAAAAAGAAGACATAGATGTAGTATGCCAACTAACCTTGAAACAGATTAAAACTATAATAAGAACACAACAAGGTCAAGAGGAAAATCAGAGAATGGAGCAGCAACATTCTAGTAGTGAAACTATGTATCACTATACTAACGTTGCTCTGAGAACCCACTTCACATATGGAAAATATAGAAATAAGCGGAAAGATTCTGTATGCACTAGACTGAGGTTAGGCTATAAATATCTGTGGCAGCTTGGAGTGGATACGCCAGATCATAAAACGTGCTGCAGACTGTGTAATGAACCCAGAGCCCACACCCTGCAACACTATGTACTTCACTGCTCAAAATTAGCGCAGTTTAGAAATCCTGCTGCAGACTCAGTGACCGAACAAGTCGTTTGGATGTTTAATAACGATAAAATAGGAAGTATACTGAATTGTAAAAACATCAAACACATACTTAAGTAGACATTGCTATATTGTGATGTAAGAGTAACTGAACAAAATATCTGAGTAGGGTGAAGAGTACATTATGCTCTTATGTAATATCTCAGAGCAGGGTGAAAATTACATTATGTTCTTATGTTAGTATGTAATATCTCGGAGTAGGGTGAAGAGTAGCTCAGTGTCCTCATCCTTTTGAGGTGATAATGTAATATATAGATATACCTGTATACGTATATGTATGTATAACTGTTTGTCTCAATAAACTGCCTAAATTCTAAAAATACACCCTCTTAGTCAGTCTTTCATTCTCCATTCTCTCCACATGTCCAAACCACCTCAGTGTATTTCTCCTAATCTTCTCAACCACATCCACATCTACCCCACAACGTTCCTCCACTTCTTCATTCGTCAACCTGTCCCTCCATGTCACTCCACATGCTCCTCTCAAGTAACTCATTTCCACTGCTCTCACTCCTGACTTGTTCCTCTCTTGCAAGGTCCACGCCTCGCTTCCATACGTCAGGGTAGGGATCACAATACTATCATGCAGGGACTTAACTTCCATACTCACCTCCCTATTTCTCATCACTGCTTTCAGTGTACCAACAACCTTCCTTCCCTGCTGTACCCTTTCACGTACTTCATCCCCCAAACTTCCATCCTTACTCATCACACTACCCAAGTACTTGAATGCACTCACATTCTCCATATCCTCACCATCCAACCTCACTGCACACTCTGTGACTTCATTCCTCTCAAACACCATAACTTTACTTTTGTTTACATTAACTTTCAGCTTCCTCCTCCTACACACTGTCCCATATTCATTCACCAAACCTTGCAACTCCCATTCATCTCCACTCAACAATACTGTATCATCAGCAAACAGCAACACCGGAAGCTTCCAAATCTCACCCTCATTCATTAGAGCCACCCCCACATCCACTGCCCTACCCTGCACCTCCTTCACAACCCCATCCATGTATATATTAAACAGCCATGGAGACATCACACAACCCTGTTTCAGTCCCACATTGAGATCAAAGAACTCACTCAGCTCACCATCCACTCGCACCGTAGCCCTAGCTCCCTCGTACATACTCTTCACAGCATTCAACAATTTCCTCTCCACCCCATATATTCTTAATACCTTCCATATACCTTGCCTATCTATTCTGTCATAAGCTTTCTCCAAGTCCATGAAGGCAGCATACACTTTCTTTCCCTTCTCTAGATACTTCTCCACTAAACATCTTAGAACAATTATCTGATCTACACACCCTTTTCCCTTCCTAAATCCCCCTTGTTCTTCTCCAACTAGCTCCTCTGTCATATGCCTAACCCTATCAGTGAGTATTCTACCATATATTTTACCAGTCACACTAAGAAGGCAAATACCCCTATGGTTACCACATACTTCTCTCTCCCCTTTTCCTTTGTACAGAGGAACAATTATACCTGATTTCCAGTCCTCTGGAACCCTTCCCTCTTCCCAAGCCAATCTACACAACTTCCATATCCACTCCACAACAATCTCACCCCCATACCTAAGCATTTCACCACATACTCCATCAATCCCTGGGGCATTTCCCATCTTGATCTTCTTCATTGCTTCCACTACTTCCGCCCTACTGATCTCTTCTTCCCTCCTCTCATCTCTCCTTCTCCCAGCCATTCCCCAACCACTTATACTCGCATTGCTCTCATTCTCTACATTCAACAAATCCTCAAAGTGCTCCTTCCATCTCCTCAGTTTCTCTCTCTTCTCCATCAACAATCTATTATTCCTATCTTTCACTCCCCTACTATTTCCCCTTTCACACTGCCTTACTTTCTTTACCTCCTTCCAAAACAATTTCTTACTCTCCCTCCATTTCACACTCAGATTCCTCCCAAACTCTTCATCCACTTTCTTCTTACTCTCCTTCACCAGTCTCTTAACCTCCCTTCTCCTGCTCACATATACCTCTCTCTTCTCTCTCTCGTCTTCTCACCTACCTCTGCTCACCAACCATTCACCATATGCCTTCTTCTTTTGTTCCACAGCTCGTTTCACCTCATCATTCCACCATGCTGTCCCTTGCACACCCTTGCATCTCCTCCTCACTCCACAAACCGCCTCACACGCTGCGCCTATCTCTTCCGTGAATATCTTACATACGTCTTCCACCCCTTCCATCTGCTCTAGCTCATACCTCCCCAATCTTTCTTCCACTATGCTCTTATATTCTGCCATTTTCTCACTATCTTGCAATTTCTCCACTCTTCTCACAGGAGCTGCTTCCTCCTGTCTTCCCCTTCGTCTCCTCAACCACTTTCTTTGCAGCTCTACCTTGGCCATCACTAAGTGATGGTCCGAGACTCCATTCCCCCACTCTCTCCACACTCTTGCATCCAACACTTGTCTTCTCATTCGCTCATCCACACACACGTAGTCTATCATTGCCTTTCGTTCAACAAGTTCACCATCCATCCTCCTCATTACTCTCCATGTATACCGGTGGATCATCTTATGACGAAAGTAGGTGTTGGCTATTGCCAACCCCTTACAATAATAATAATAATAATAATAATAATAATAATAATAAAAGACAATAGATTCAAACAGAAAAGACTGGAATAGAACCATCATCATCATCAACATCATAAGAACAACAGAAAGTAAATTTCTCTCTCTCTCTCTCTCACTAGCCTTGCTAAAATGCTTCAAAGAGTGGCAGAAGCACAACACCAAAGAAGACACACTGAAATGAAGGTCTGCATATTTAACTCCCTCTTACATCTCTCTCTGTCTTTCTATCTATCCCTTTCTCTCTCTATCTATCTACCAATCTGTCTACCTCACCTCAAGCTCCGGCAGAACCTTCCTTAGTGCTTCAAAGAGAGGCAGGAGCACAAAACCAATGAAGGAGCACTGAAATGAATGTCTGTATATTCTCTCTCTCTCTCTCTTAGGTCTCTCTCTGTCTATCTCTCTCTCTCTCACACTCCATCTATCTATCAATCTATTTACCTCACCTCAAGCTCCGGCAGAACCTTCCCTAGTGCTTCAAAGAGAGGCAGGAGCACAAAACCAATGAAGGAGCACTGAGATGATGGTTTTGTTACTTTGTCCCTATCCATAAACGGAGAGACAGGCAGCCCTTCCAACTTCTCGAGGTCACTTTGGTTGAAGAATTCCTGTTGAAAGAATGGCAATATAAGTATCAGTGTTTTTAGAAGCTATTACAAGTTTCTGTTTATCTATCTATCTATAGCCAGACGCCTTAATCCTGTAAGGGGTCGCCACAAAAAATTGCTTCCATGTTGCCCTGTCCTCTTCCATTTTATTGCCCTCCCCCAAACTTACACTCCCCCCTCTCATATACCCCTCTACTCCATCCCACCATCTCATCCTCAGTCTCCCCCTTCCTCTTCCCCCCTCCACTTCACTCACATACACTCTCCTTGTTAGTCTCTTAGTCTCCATCCCCCAACTTACACTCCCCCCTCTCATATACCCCTCTACTCCATCCCTCCATCTCATCCTCGGTCTCCCCTTCCTTTCCCCCCCTCAACCTCACTCACATACTCTCCTAGTTAGTCTCTTACTTAGTAAAAGGATCTTGAGATGGTCTGGCCAAGAGGTGTGAATGGGGAATGAATGACAAAGAAAGTGTATGTGAGAGTGGTGCAGGGGAGAGAGGGAGACCAAGGATGAGATGGAGGTTTTGATCTAGTCATTACCAACACAACATAGTACAGTACAGAGTATCTAGTACCAGTATATGGAATGAGGTCACACAGTGTTACCTCAGGGATAACAGACTGAATAGGGAGGCTGCCAGAGACTGAGCAGCATGGATAGCCACTAAGAGGTGACCAAGGCCGATGCATGTAAGCACGCTGAGGCAGGCTGCCAGAGATCAAGCAGCATGGAGAGCTGCCATTAGGTGACCAAGGCTGACGAATGCATGTTGGAGCCTTTATAAATGATATGATACAGTAGGCTCCTTGGACAACAGGAAATAATTTGGCTTGTCACTCAGTGCAGAGTCACCTGAGGGCTGCATTACATTGAGTGAATGGATGATAGGCACTTCCACCTTGCAGGGAAATAAAAAAAAATAAAAAAGAGGAATAAACAGAACACTACCTCCATAAGCCATCACCTGCAAAGAGAAAGAAGTAACTTAAAAACCATTACCTGCATGAGACACTCCAGCCAGGGCTCGGCAATGTCCAGCGGCCGCGCTTCACTGCTGATGTCTGCTACCTTGATCAGCACCATGGACAGCTGGGCAGGATGTTAAAACCAGTATTAACACTCTCAGGCTTCTATAATCCCTCTTAGAGTAATAAAATATCTGGGATTAGCTAAAATAAAATGCTAGAGTTGTCCTGAGCATTCATAATCAATCAGTCAATCCATCTATCTATCTATCTATACCCTGAAGCCATAATCCAGTAAGGGGTGGCCACAAATAAATCGCCTCCATGTTGCCCTGTCCCTTGCCATGTCACTGCCCTCCCCCCAACTTACATCCCCCTCTCTCACTCCCATCCATCTACCACCTTACCATGACAGCCTCTGTGGTACCAGTATTCACCTACTTAGCCTCTTAAGACTCACCTCTGGCACGTAAACCCTATTGGGCCACATCTGGATGGGGAACAGTAATCCACTAAACCACCAGTGATTCATCTGGTTGTATGACATCTGATAATCACCCCTTTACAGTCAAGCATTTTTCTTTTTACATAGTGCTGTGTCACCTTAAGGCAGCACTACATTGGGTGAGTGGATAGTAGTTGCCCCTACCTACCACTATTCCTATGACTAACTCTCAGACCATTTAGCACTAGCTGGAATTAAATACATGAGGCTGCCAGAGATCAGGCAGCATGGAGAGCTGCTGCCATTAGGTGACCAAGGTCGTTTCGTTTCTCATTTTCATTTTTGAAGGTTCCAACATGCTTGCATGTCTCAGCCTTGGTCACCTAATGGCGGCTCTCCATGCTGCACGATCTATTGCAGCCTCCCTGTTCAGTCCCTTAACCCTGAGGTCACACTTAATGACCTCGTTCCACGTCTTTCTCGGTCTACCCCTCACAACCCCACCCCCAATATTAACACTACTCACCTTCCTCACCCAATTATCATCCCCCATCCTCTCCACATGCCCAAACCATCTCAATCTACCTCTCCTCATCACAACACCAGTACACTCCAGTCCCATCCTACCTCGCAACTCTTCCATCGTAAACCCAGCCCCCCCAGACTTTGCTCGCAGGGACGGAATGCACGTCCACCTAATCATTGTCATTTCTGTATGTCTGATCCTGCAAATATTCTCCTCCTTTACTGCCCAGGTCTCACTGCCATACAGCATTACACTCTTAACATATGCTGCATACAAAGACCCCTTAGCACATAGGGAGAGTCCTCTCAATGTCAGGAGAGGCAACAGCTCCCTGAACTTCTTCCAATCACTTCTCACCCTAGCCACAGAGCTAGCTCCAGCCCCACCTCCAGCACATAACATATCTCCTTAATAAGAAAACTCTTCCACACACACAAGAGATTCACCAGCAAGTTCAATCCTTTCACGTCTGACAATCTCCACCTGCTCACCTCTGCACGCCGTACACATAAAATCAGCATTATCTCACAGTCTACCTCTGATACCACTACATCTCTTGTGCAATCTTTTATCACAAACACTGCACAAGATGGAATTACTTCCCACGCCCTTGTGGCAAACTGCACATGGCCACTCTCCCTCGTCTTTAACAGTACCGCCACCAACCCTAGATATCATCACTTTTGTTTTATCTGCATTTACCCTTAAACCCTTTTGCCCCATACCATCTCTCCACTTCTTAAATCTTTCCTCCGCCTCCCTTTCGTTCTCTGGAATCAACACCAAATCATCAGAATACAACATCTCCCACGGGAGTCCGTTTCTGAAGTCATTTGATAGGGTTTTAAGTACAATGATAAACAACATGGGACTCAAAACTGACAACTCATGCACACCATCATTCACGGAAAACCCATCACTCAAATCTCCATTCACTCTCACCTGGGTGTGAGCACCCACATACATGGCCATAACCACCCTAACCAGCCACTCCTCCAAGCCAAGCTTTCTCATTGCCCACTTCACCACCTCTCTAGGGACTCTGTCAAAGGCCTTTTCCAAATCAACAAAAACAAAATAAAGATCCCTTCTCCTACCAATATATTTTTCCTGAAGCTGTCGAACAATGAATATGGCATCAGTGGTCCCCCTACCTGGCATAAACCCAAACTGCATCTCATCAATATTCACTCTTTCTCTAATCATACCTTCTAAAACTCTCTCCATTACCTTCATTATCTGATCTAAAAGCTTTATACCTCTATAATTTCCTCTTTCCAGGGCATCACCCTTCCCTTTATACACATTTACAATTACACTCTTCAGCCAATCATCTGGGACAACACACTCATAAATAATCCTATTTATCAGGTCAGTGACTAACCTCACCCCTATATCGCCTGAGGCCTTCAACTTTTCAGCAGTCAACCCAGACACACCTGCTGCCTTCCCCACCCTCATCCTGCCTATTGCCTCACTCACAGTAGCAGTATCAATCAAAGGCCAAGGGCCAAACACTGGATCTGCTGGCTCCAAACCTTCCCTGTCCCAGTCAAACTCTTCATTCAACAAACGGCTATAATGCTTTCTCCATGCATCTTTAATATCCTCACTGTTCACCACTACCCTTCCTTCATCATTCTTCACACACTGCTCACCTATAATATCCTGATTATCCCTCTTCATCCGATTTGCCACCTTAAATATCATATTTTTCCTTTCCCCATGATTTAGGTTATCAAGTAAAAGTCTCTGTGACTCCGATTTCACCCTGTATACCTCTCTTCTAGCCCAACGCCTGGCAGCCAAATATTCCTGAGAAAGATGAGAGAGTTGCTGACAACTACAGCCAAAGTGCCCATCACCTGGATGCTTTACAAGTGGGCCAGCAAGTCAGGATTCAAGACCCTGCCACAAAACTTTGGGATAAAACTGGCATGGAGGTGGAGGCTAGCAGGTTTTGGCAGTACCACCATGTGAGGCTACTTGGTTCTGGCAGGCTCTCAGTGAAGAATCGTGTCCACCTCAGCCCTGTAAGCATGTGGAACCCAACAACGCCCCTGCCAGTAGCCGACCTGCAGCAGCAGCTCTCTCCTCCACATACACCTCACCACCTTGCCATGCCTCAGCCCCCGTTGATAGAGTCATCGAGTAGGGGACGTCCTCAAGACACACAGAGAAAACCAAGGTGGTGCCATTATTATGAACTGTGACCGCATGTAATATCCTCATGCATAAGATAGGTGATACTCCATTGTCACTGTATGCCACAAATATGTTATGCTGTATATTTTAATTATTGTAAACTACTGCATGTGCCCCTGCATTCCACAATTTACTTTAGATTTTCAGAATTATGTAAGTTAACCTTCTAAAAACCTTGGGGGGGGGGGAACGTATGATACTGCCTGTTTATAGGCCCATCTGTAAGATATGCTGGGCATTGCTGGAGCCTTTTGAATCACAGCCTCAGGTGTCAGTCACTCTGGTCCCTGCTGCTTGGAATAAAGCCAAGTGCTAGCGGCTGTGTTTCTCTTGACCCCCACACCATGCTTCTTTTGTTCTCTATCAATTCTAGGATTAACTTCTCTAAGCCAGATTACAGTGAACATACTATAGGAACTCACTCAAAGATAATGGTACTCCAGATCATGATGTTTTCTGTGACAGCAGCACAGACTCCTGCAGGGGGTCTTGTTGCAACCTGAAAAATTGATGATTAGTTGCATGATGGCAATAATATGGATGATGATGCTAACAATAATAATAATAATAATAATAATAATAATACAAGGGGTTCTGATGTTATGAGCGTTACATTTATGAAAACCAACTCATTAAGTGAAAGCTTGTATAAAAGAGAGAAGTATGTGGTAACCATAGGGGTATTTGCCTTCTTAGTGTGACTGGTAAAATATATGGTAGAATACTCATTGACAGGGTTAGGCATATGACAGAGGAGCTAGTTGGAGAAGAACAAGGGGGATTTAGGAAGGGAAAAGGGTGTGTAGATCAGATATTTGTTCTAAGATGTTTAGTGGAGAAGTATCTAGAGAAGGGAAGGAAAGTGTATGCTGCCTTCATGGACTTGGAGATAGCTTATGACAGAATAGATAGGCAAGGTATGTGGATGGTATTAAGAATATATGGAGTGGAGGGGAAATTGTTGAGTGCTGTGAAGAGTACGTACGAGGGAGCTAGGGCTACGGTGCAAGTGGATGGCGAGCTGAGTGAGTTCTTTGATCTCAATGTGGGACTGAAACAGGGTTGTGTGATGTCTCCATGGCTGTTTGATATATATATGGATGGGGTTGTAAAGGAGGTGCAGGGTAGGGCAGTGGATGTGGGGGTGGCTCTAATGAATGAGGGTGAGATTTGGAAGCTACCGGTGTTGCTGTTTGCTGATGATACAGTATTGTTGAGTGAAGATGAATGGGAGTTGCAAGGTTTGGTGAATGAATTCGGGACAGTGTGTAGGAGGAGGAATCTGAAAGTTAATGTAAACAAAAGTAAAGTTATGGTGTTTGAGAGGAATGAAGTCACAGAATGTACAGTGAGGCTGGATGGTGAGGATATGGAGAATGTGAGTGCATTCAAGTACTTGGGTAGTGTGATGAGTAAGGATGGAACTTTGGGGGATGAAGTGCGTGAAAGGGTTCAGCAGGGAAGGAAGGTTGTTGGTTCACTGAAAGCAGTGATGAGAAATAGGGAGGTGAGTATGGAAGTTAAGAAGTCTCTGCATGATAGTATTGTGATCCATACCCTGACATATGGAAGCGAGGCATGGACCTTGCAAGAGGGGAAGAAGTCAAGAGTGAGAGCAGTGGAAATGAGTTACTTGAGAGGAGCATGTGGAGTGACATGGAGGGACAGGCTGACGAATGAAGAAGTGAAGGAACATTGTGGGGTGGATGTGGATGTGGTTGAGAAGATTAGGAGAAATACACTGAGGTGGTTTGGACATGTGGAGAGAATGGAGAATGAAAGACTGACTAAGAGGGTGTATGTGGGTGAGGTGGAGGGAGGGAGAGGTAGACTGAGAATGAGGTGGAGGGATGGAGTTGAGAGGTATATGAGGGAGGGGGGGGTGAGTTGGGGGGAGGGCAGTCAAATGGTGGGTGACAGCAACTTGGAGGCGTTTTGTCTGCAGCCACCCTTTGCGGGATTAGGGCGTCGGGCTATAGATAGATAGATAGATTGTATAAAAGAGTATATAATCTAAGGGAAAAATGGAGATTTGGTGTTTGACCACTGCCAGTATACATCTATAATGCTATGTAAAGCCATTTTAAACATGAATTAATGTTAGTTATATATATCTAAAACATACACACATCATTAACATAATAACCTAGAATAATACATATCTACTGTAATCCCCAAGAGATGCCACTGGAACTGTACAGAAATCCACAATCTCTGGTTAGTGACTGTGTACAACTTCTGTGGTAAACATGAGTGGAATAAGCCTGAAGAATAAACATGTCAACAAAGCAGTATAAATATGTATGATAACATAATTCACAAAAACATAACTCAAGTATCTTATCTAACTTCTTACGTCAACACATAAACTCGTCACATACTGTAAGAACAGATTTTTTCTTACTCCGTAAAAAAAACAGTCACAAAACTATTTCTACATTCACTGCACTAAGTGTGAAAACTCATGCATTTTACTGCTCCCTCACCATTAACCTCTTTAAGGATGGGAGAAATAGGAAGTGAGGAGGGCAGACACAGAAAATGAATAATCAAGGAGAAAGATGATGTAGGCAGCACTACATCAATGAGTGGATGATGGTCGCCACCACCTACCACTGTTTACACTTACTGGTTTTAGATAATTTAATTCATTTTGGCATAACAGACACAGCCAGGATTCCGGGGGCTTGAATGATGAGTGAATGGAAGCGTGGCCCACTGGACTGGGTAAACTTGAGCTGTTTGGACATTGCCACTCCTCACCCTGCCGTAGGGTGGGAAAGGAGGTCCGGATGATGATGCTGCAGCAGTGAAGTGATTAATGAAGGCTATACCTAATCCCTGTAATAAGTCTCTCCTATACCAAACAAGATCATTTGGTGATGGCAAGAAAAAATACAAGAACAGGTCATCACATTGAGGGAGTTGAAAACCATACAGTGTGTGACCTTGGGTTGTGTGGGTGACATGGGCCAGAGGTATAGGCTGACTCTCCATCACCTGTGCATCCCACCACTGGCTTGAACTACAGCTGTCACGGATAAAGACAGTAAATCATCATCATTACAATCATTATTACTATCATCATTGTCACAGTTTCCCAAGTAACTGGCAGTAGAATATTAAGCTACTATGAAGCAATTATGGAAGGAGTGGTAGGCAGCCTGCACAGCTTTTGATAAAACAAGCTTGGAACTGACCTGGACACATGCCTGGCAACAAAGGTGTGATGCCCACAGATGTGCCGTTCTTCTTCCAGTTACTCCTCGGCAGGAAAAGAAAAATTAAGATTTTTCTTTTCCTGCAAACTGGTCAAATCATAATTAAACTTCCTGGAAATGCATATTGGCTTATCTGTTGTGCAAAATGGTTTTGTTGTCTTTATCTAATGCAAAAAAATGTGGAAAATATTCTCACAGAAAATGGCATGTAGATAAAAACAAGAGTAGGCCTATGTGATTTACATTTCTGGGAGCAAAGGTATTGAAAGTTGGAAAAAGAATGACACCAAAATGATTATAAGAGTAGATGCAAAATAGAAGCTTGAAATAGTATGTTTTGAGAAAATAGGCATCAAGGTCGACTTAATTGTATAGGTCTGTAATTAATATAAAATGCTGTATGATGGATGAATGAAGTTTTGTGCATGCTGTGTTGCACAGACTGGGTCTTTACCGATTTGTAAACCTCATTGCTGGAGCTTTTTGGATAGTGTATCACTGACGGGGTTTTGTCTGTGCCAGCGATGGACTTCTTCTCGTCTCTCAACAACTATCTCTAGCCAATAACATACCAGGTACAGTCCGGTAGCTTTTTGGAATGTGGATGTATGGTTCTTGCCTTGAAAACAATGCTAATGACCGACACTACTCCCGTATGCACGCCAGTGTTTTGGTTGACAACTTGACTGACAGTAGGCGAAATTGTAGCAAATTCCGCCAGCTGCGGGTTATCACTCTCGCTGCTTATACAGAATGATGCCAAACACCACCAAACAGGAAGAGAATACAATATTATTAGAAAATCACGCTGGCGCATCAATCACCTGATCTTTGTTGACATTTGGCGGGACAGGCCTTGAAGAATTCGCAACGTCCCTTCCTCGGCGACTTATTTGGCCTGCTAAACCTTAATATCCCCTAATATGGTGCTAATAGGAACTACGACTATAATAAAAAATACCAATAACGTCAGGGAGGACAAGAAGGTGTAATATACCAAATAAATTGCTCAGGAAAAGGTGCTAAAAATCATTCCATTTCAACGAGATAACGGCTTAATTTTCAACCCCGACTTGGGGGACTTGGTAAGACCTCTTCTTCAGCGATTTATTGTTCACATCTTAATATTCTATTGCATGTAACTGATGCAACTGTAACGATATTTAAATTAAGCCGTAATCTCCCATGTAATAGATTTCGTAACATTTCTTTCTCGGCGAATTATTTTGCACACTTGACCTTAATATCATCTTATGTGTTTTTGATGCAAACTACGGCGGTATTAGCAAAGTATAAATATCATACAAGCCAACAGAAAGGCCAATGGAATCTACGTCGATATTAAAAGTCACAGACTACATGAATAATAACATTAATGTGTAATATGCAAAATAAATTGCCGATGATGAGGTACTACTAAATCTCGCATATTGCGGATGATATTAATTTATTTCTATTTACTTAATCAGTACAGTAGTTTGGAAAGCAAATCGTTAAGAGGGGGTGTTAGGGAGCGTCCTTACAATTTATTTCTAATTCTGCTCCGTTACTGTATTCTTGTGTGTAATTCAGGCAATCTTGTCGATACTGACAAGAGATAAGAAGCCAACCAGGGGATATATATATATAT
Source organism: Coenobita brevimanus (assembly GCF_032717465.1). NCBI lineage: Eukaryota > Metazoa > Arthropoda > Malacostraca > Decapoda > Coenobitidae > Coenobita > Coenobita brevimanus. Next base: position 50,343 of record NW_027642860.1, read on the forward strand.
ATATATATAACAGAGGAAGGAGAAACGAACGAATTAAAAATAAATAAATAAGCCATACACCAGATTACTGGTGTCCTTTGAGTAGTTTGAAAAAAAAAATCGTTAAGGGAGAGGTGCTTGGGATCTTACTTGCCCGACGAGAATGCGGACCAAAGATTGTCATTTTCAGGAGGTTGCAGTGCTAAGAAACATACATACGGGTAAGGAGGCTCCCTAACACCTCTTCCTTAACGATTTATTTCCCAAACTACTCGCTAATATGTCACCACCTTAGCATGGGGCAATATCACCTTGGAGGAGACGGACAGTTCGTAATGACGGCACTCCACGCTGCTTGATCTCTGGCAGCCTCCCTGTTCAGTCCCTTACCCCTGAGGTCACACTCTATGACCTCGTCCCAGGTCTTTTTCTGTCTGCCTCTCACACCCCTACCTCCGACGATTACACTTCCCATCTTCCTCACCCACTTGTCATCCTCCATCCTCTCCACATGCCCAAACCATCTCAGTCTACCTCTCCACACCCAACTGTCATCCTCCATCCTCTCTACATGCCCAAACCATCTCAATCTGTCCCTTCTCATCACAACACCAATACACTCCAGTCCCATCCTTCCTCCCAGACCATCACAATCTACCCCTTCTCATCACAACACCAATACACTCAAGTCCCATCCTTCCTCCCAAACCATCTCAATCTACCCCTCCTCATCACAACACCAATACACTCCAGTCCCATCCTTCCTCCCAAACCATCTCAATCTACCCCTCCTCATCACAACACCAATACATTCCAGTCCCATCCTTCCTCCCAAACCATCTCAGTCTACCCCTTCTCATCACAACACCAATACACTCCAGTTCCATCCTTCCTCCCAAACCATCTCAGTCTACCCCTTCTCATCACAACACCAATACACTCCAGTCCCATCCTTCCTCCCAAACCATCTCAGTCTACCCCTTCTCATCACAACACCAATACACTCCAGTTCCATCCTTCCTCCCAAACCATCTCAGTCTACCCCTTCTCATCACAACACCAATACACTCCAGTCCCATCCTTCCTCCCAAACCATCTCAGTCTACCCCTTCTCATCACAACACCAATACACTCCAGTCCCATCCTTCCTCCCAAACCATCTCAGTCTACCCCTTCTCATCACAACACCAATACACTTCAGTCCCATCCTTCCTATCAACTCTTCATTCACACCTCTCACTCTCCACACCCAGTTGTCATCCTCTATCCTCTCCACATGCCCAAACCATCTCAGTCTACCCCTCCTCATCACAACACCAATACACCCAGTCCGTTCGTGATGCTTAAGATGTTACTTTTCACACGGGCAGCGATGTCAGCGAGTTACGTTGCGGATGTTGCGATCAATTGTATCACTGGAGCCATGGAAGACAGTAGCCAGTGGTCCTGTGAGGAGGTGGAGGACGAAGAACAGCTGTTATTGCTTAGTTTAGCCATTTCCGATAAAATTAAAATGAAATGGGTACATGAGGCAAATATGAAAAGACTAGGAACTTATAAGTGATGAGGAAAAGTTCAGACGGTATTTAGACTGTGACAAATGAGGAAGAAGCGTCGTGGTGTGGATGTGGATGTGATAGGAAGCGTTAGGAGAAACACTTTGAGGTGGTTTGGGCATGTGGAGAGGATGGAGAGTGAGAGACTGACGAGGAGAGTGTATGTGAATGAGGTGGAGGGGGGGAGAGGAAGGGGGAGGACAAGGATGAGATGGAGGGATGGAGTAGTGAGGTATATGAGAGAGAGGGGTGTGAGCTGGGAGCAGGGCAATGAAATGGCGGGGGACAGGGGGACATGGAGGCGATTTGTTTGTGGCCACTCCTTACGGAATTGAGATGTCTGGCAATAGATAGATAGATAGTGCCACTCAGCGTAATGAAGCCTGACCGAACCAGACATCCAGAACAAGCTACAAACTACAGGCAGGCCATAAGTACCAAGGACAGGCTGGCCAGTACCTTTACACAGATTAAAATACAAACATACTATTCTATTGCCACACGCCTTAATCCCGTAAGGGGTGGCCACAAACAAATCGCCTCCAATGTCGCTCTGTCCTCCTCCATTTCACTGCCCTGCTCCCAGCTCACACCGCCTCTCTCATATACCTCTCCACTCCATCCCTCAATCTCATCCTTGGCCTCACCCTCCCTTTCCCCCCCTCCACCTCATTCACGTACACTCTCCTCGTCAGTTTCTCACTCTCCATACACTTGCAGAGAAAGTTTATATAAGAAGGAACAAGTGACTGTGTATGTCCATATGGGAAGGGTAGAGAGGAGGGTGTGTAAGGTGCTGGGAAGGGTGTGTAAGGTGCTGGGAAGGGTGTGTAAGGTGCTGGGAAGGGTGTGTAAGGTGCTGGGAAGGGTGTGTAAGATGCTGGGGTGTGTAAGGTGCTGGGAAGGGTGTGTAAGAGCGACAGCGAACTATTAGACAAATCAAGACACAGGCATAAGTATATAATCTGTGTCTTCTTAAAAAATCTCGCTACCTAACTGCACCTGCTATTTGTTACTGGATCGCGGTATCTCTGTCATAGTACATTAGGCCTATATTCGTCTAAGGGAAGCAAAAGAAAGTTGTACCGTAATTTCCTCTCTAAGTCTCTAAAAAGGTAACATTTAGTACTGCTGAGGTTTAAACTAATTTCAGGGAGAATTTGAAACTAGAAAGGAAATGTCAGGTTGTGGGAATTTTGTTCGTAGTTATTGACCAGCTTCATCTTATCGTCAGCAAACCCAAAATATCCCGTAAGAGCGTAGTATCCATGCAAAGAACGTAGCATATAAAAATCTTTCACAGCTAACTCGATCATAAGTTCAACGATACTAGCATATAAACCAGCGTATTGATGAAAACTGTGATACCAATTTGAATCTCGCGGGCATCACATCAAGGAAAAGGCCTGGGTTCCAAAATTATAAATGTTTTGAGCGTCAGGTGCACGTGCATAAAATTGCTTGTTTATTTTTTAGTTTGCACGCAGCCAAGCCAAAAAATATATAAAAATCGAAATAATCGACCAAACAAAATTATTTCTAATACTTTTAAAATGCTGTGAAGACTTTTTAAATCTCGGAAATTGGTTTAAGATCTTTATGAATACTGCCGAGGTTGGCGATGGGAGTGTAAGTGTAACCGACGCCATGTTTAAACAGAACATTCAGGAGTGATGAGGCGAGTATCCTGCCTTGATTCCACATTTTCAAGCGGTTACAGTTAATTTACTTGTATTATTGTGTTTGTGAAAATTAGATATGGCATTGGAGATAACTTAGAGGTGAGCATTTCTAGTGAGTATTCGTGTTTCGTGATCGGAAAGGGCGACAAAGTCCAAGCAGATGGTGATGAAGGCTGGCTTCGTGAGTATCTTGGTCTACTTCCATAATTTTACCACCAGCATCTGATTTACGTACATAAGTCTGCGTGTTAATATTAATAATTAATGGAGCTTACTAGAGTATAGGTATGTGATGGAAATATTCATGTTTTGAGATGGTTTGTGGAATTGTAAATGGAAGAACAGACGCCGAAGAAGGCCAGCTAAGGTATCCTGCTCCGATTCGTTTTTCGGCAGCTTCCATCTAATTTACTTACACAGTTCTACTCACTATTGTTAGATAGAGATTATCAGGGTGTAGAGATTATTAGGGTGTACGCGTGTGAGGGAAAGTGGCTGTATTGAGATGATATTTGGCATTCTTGTAAGATTTGACGTCGAAGATGGCTGGCGTAGTAAGTTAAGTATCCTGCTCTGCCTCCACATTTACCTTACTAACAACAAGTTTCCCCACTTAATTCTGCTTACTGTTGTTATGCAAGGTGATGGAGATAAATAAGTGTAGTTTGGTGGCAGAATATTGTTGTTTGCAGATATTTAAAGGATGTCGGTGTTTTTCGTGGCCTTGCCGACATTTTGTAAACATTCTGCCCCGACATTTTTAAGATGTTCGTACGTTATGTATTTCCGTCGATTTATTGTTTATTATTTATTATTGGTTATTATTTATTGGTTATTATTTAGTGGTGGTTGGTAGTGGCGACCATCATCCACTCACTTGATGTAGTGCTGCCTACTTCTTCCTTGGCCTTTATCGTTCTTTTTCTGTGCCTGCCCTCCTCTCTTCCTACTTCTCCCATCTTTCCTGTCACTTCTTAATGCTTTTCTTTCCTTTACAGGTGGCTTTACATTGAGTGACAAGCCAAATGGTTTCCTGTAAGCCAAGAAACCATTTACTACGCTGGGTGGTAACCATATAACCAAACCATACGTGCCCCCTACGTGTCAACAAGTGGGTTAGTGGAGGGTTAGTGCCCCTCCCCGTTAAACAAATAACTCATAGTCAAATGGCCACCCCTTACGGGATTATGGCGTCTGGCAATAGATAGATAGATAGATGGAGTTATTGGGTATTGTCTTTTTTATTATGTTGTGGGTTTGGGGGTATTTTTTGAAGATTCCACGTAAATAGTCCCTTCAAGCCGATGACGTGTTGGAGGGGGACGCCTGCAGGTGGTGGCACTGATATAACCACGCCAGTACCACTATTAATATATACGTTCCTCAATCCCTATCCCATGACAGCAGGATGTGGCACTGCAGAGAGGTAACTTCATCCTGCAAACCACCGGGTTCACGTTTAGATCAGCAGGGAGCCACAGTAACACTTTTACTACCGCTGTCTGTTGACGATTTTATCTGTACGTTTAGATCAACATGGATAGGTCATAAAGGGAACTGTGGGCTTAAAGTTGGATGAGGTTAATCTATCTATTGCCAGACGCCATAATCCCATAAGGGGTGGCCATTTGACTTTGAGTTATTTGTTTTACGGGGAGGGGCACTAACCCTCCACCAACCCACTTGCTGACACGTAGGGAGCACTTATGGTTTGTTTATATGGTTACCACCCGGCGTTGTAAATGGTTTCTTGGCTTACAGGAAACCATTAGGCTTGTCACTCAATGTAAACCCACTTGTAAAGGAAAGAAAAGCATTAAGAAGTGACAGGAAAGATGGGAGAAATAGATAGAGAGGAGGACAGGCACAGAAAGAGAATGATAAAGGCTAAGGAAGAAGTAGGCAGCACTACATCGAGTGAGTGGATGATGGTCGCCACAACCTACCACTATGAGGTTAATACTTACTGATATTCACAAAAAAATCCTGCACAGTAATCGGTAAATTTTTACTTTAGTCCCACCCTGCCATATTTTCTCAAGAGTTTCAGAATGTAATGTTTTATAGAGTTTCTCATGTGAATCTGATAGTCATTTCTGTCGCAAATCACTCGTTTTCCGTAACCCCCCCCCCCACTGTACCAAGGTTATTGGGGGAATACGACGAAAACGAGTAATTTACACAGAAAATGACCACCAGAATCACATGAATAACACTAAAACATTGCATTCTGAAACTCTTGAGAAAATAATGGGGGACCTGTGGGAAAGCGTGGTTTTGGGTGGGGGAAACACGGAAAATCGAGTGATTTCCGACTGGAACTGGTATCCAAATCAAACGAAAAACACTAAAATCCTTCGGAAAAATATAATTTGCAGCTCCTTGAGTTCGTGTTTCCTAACTGGGGGGCTTTGCCCCCCAGACCCCCCAGCCCTGGCCGTGTTTCCTAACTGGGGGGCTTTGCCCCCCAGACCCCCCATTACATTAACCTAACTTATCCTAGGGGAATGATTACCTAGAGATCAGAAACGGTGAATTTGCACTGCACCTTCCCCTTACTCTTCCTACTTTCGTTATTACTGTGATAGTCCTTGATAATCTGCCAGTAGTCCGTCTTACACCCGATACAAGCTTTGAAATCGACAACACGTTCTTCAGCACCGGAGGCCATGACTGTGACTGACTTTCAAATCTCGGGCGTACTTGCGTCACCCACAAATACTTCAAGCTGATTGGCTGGTATTACTTACGACTGTTGTGATTGGCTGATTTCAAAAGTCCCTTATCCTTTGCGACGCCTGATTGGCTGTTTCTAAAGCTCACATATACGAAATTACCAGCCGAGTACACTCGAGTCCAGCCGACTTAGACCGAGTGAACGTGCCCGCACCAAATGTTTACTCCATGTTGGCTCCTGGATCCTTCAAATAATTAAGAAAAATAACATATACCTCGGAAAGTATTTATTTGCGACGGATGTTTACTGAGAAGAAAATGATGTACTCAATACACCCGACATATAGAGATAAGTCACATTTTCCAGCGACCGGGTGGGATTAAAGTAAAATAATACCCAGTAATCAGGCAAATTGCTCTCAGCACTGCCTGGATGGGGCAGAAATTGCAAAGTCTGGGCAACGTGACTGTGTACTCTATTTCATTTAGTTGTGTGGCCTGTGTGAAGATAGTGTGGTGCATTTATAACGCTGCTCTGCTACTCCACCTGGCTATTTCTTGTGTGTTGCAACGACGGCTCAGTGTTGTCAGTGTCAGTTGTGTTTCATGTACTGTATATTCATTTCCTATAACACACACACACACACACACACACACACACACACACACACACACACACACACCAATATATCTTGTACTGGTATTCATTTCCTACTCCCACTGCTACACACACACACGCACACACACACACACACACACACCAGTGTATCATGTACTGTGTATTCATTTCCTACTCCCACTGCTACACACACACACACACACACACACAGCTGTGGCCACAACACATCAGATATTGCAGGGGAGTGTCTTGTGAAGGTCTGTTTACATACTGCCTTGTACAACAATTTTGGCCCCTCTTGGACTCTTCATGGGGTACAGGCTCAACATGTGGTGTATTTTCTTTGATAATAACAAGAGTAATATTGGTCACTTTCTCCCCCCACCTGCAACTAATTGTTCCTTTCACTTGCAGGTACGATGTTACTTGTTACTAGTGCGTTACTTGGGTTACTTGCAAGATGGCAACATGAATACAGAGTCAGGCAGCGGTACGTGGCAGCCTAAGTTACAGAGAACCAGTGGCCCCAGTGTAGTGGCTTTCGAATTAAGGTGAGTCTTTTAGCCTTCTTAGTGCACTGACACCTTAATTTAGTCTGGCAGGCTCCAAGTGATTTTAGTCAGTAGGTACCTACATGAAAATTAGTGTCTGAATGTAGTGTGTTCTCAGTCCAGGTCAGCTTCTTCTTTGCCACTTCACTCCGATGATGTCTTAGTTTATTCTTGCCATCTCCAGGTCATTTTATTCAACTTAGACCGAAAATTTGTTTCCATAAGTGCTGTGTCTTGGTATGTTAAGCTGAGGTCATTCTGACCTCTGTTGAGACATATACAGTATACAGTAAATTTCATTTTGTTACTTCCATTAACTTCTGAGAGGACGTTCACCCCTGGAGCTGGGGATTTTAAAGTTGGTGGTACATCCGCATGAGGATATTGTGGGGCAAAGTAGGTCTTTCACGAACACTTATATTCTTACAATATAGTTAAACAAAATGCCTCTCCATGTTTGTATCAGTTTAAGTCCATCCACCCTTGTTAGACTACACCTGGCCATCACCAAGCTGAAAAGGGTTGGGAATCTTGGCAAGTTAGAACAAATGTTGTTAAGTCACATGGATGTCAGGCGAGAAGAATACACTAATTCCTTGTTATATGTTGGCCTTTTTCCCGTCTTTTTGGTTGTTAACTTGTTGAATCCAGTGACATTGTCAGTGTTATTCTTGTCATCTTTACACCACTGTGTACTTTAAGACAGCATTAACCCCTTCAATCCAGTGACATATTGTCAGTGTTATTCTTGTCATCTTTACACCACTGTGTACTTTAAGACAGCATTAACCCCTTCAGTCCATTGATGTAGTTAATATTTTGTTCCTGGTGTCTCTGGACCACTTTATTCAGTTTAAAACTACTCGTGAACAGTTGTTGAGTAGCCCTGATCTGTCTGGTTGAGCAGACCTATCAATTGCAAGCAAGCAGCTCCCCCTGCAGGGCTGTGCCATGCAGTGAACCAGTGTTTCCTTGCAGTGGACAGCACCTTGCCACTGCCAGGTGCGGGCAAGAGTATGGAGGTTGGGTTGCCAGACGGAATTTGCATCTGCATCCAGTAACAGGGACGCCATAGTAGGCTGCACATCATGCTGCTGTTTGGTGTTATGGTTACCACCCAGCGTTGTAAAGGGTTTCCTTGGTTATAGGAAACCAGTAGGCTTGTAACTGTAGAGCCACCTGAAGTGGAAAGAAGATTAATTAAAAGCTACGGGAAGGATGGGAAAACCAGGAAGAGAAGAGGGTAGACACAAAAAGGGAACGACAGGTGAAGGAAGAGGTAGACAGCACTACATCAAGTGAGTGCGTGATAGTGGGACAGATACAAAAAGGGGATGACGAATGAAAGAAGAAGTAGGCAGCACTACATTAAGTGAGTGGATGATAGTGGCCAGCAGCCACCACTGCACCCGGGTATAGTATAGGGATTAACCCTGGAATAGTAGCGTTGTCAGCATCACGTGCCTACTAGCGATGTCCGGAATCCCGGACAGACTTTGGGGGTAGAAATATACATATAGGAATGGTACAGTTTATTTTTATAAAAAAAATCACTTAAATTAGATGCTAATCTTAACTCTAGGAACTATGAACTAAATGTATTTAACTAAAACAACATTAAAAAAAAATGTGTAAAAATGACAAACAGTGCTACATCCTTGTAATCTTTTCACCACTGCCAGCTATAGTGTTGCCTGATGGTGATGACTTGTGCCACACATGAAGTCCAGACGTCCCCCGATATGCTCCAGCCTCCCTAGACAAAATTCGTTATACTTTATCTAACCCCGCCAGTTTGAAGTCTCTCCTAAGCTGCATATAAACATCTAGAGGTAGCAGGAATAATCTGAAGCATATGTTTGGTCATGTGGAGAGGATGGAGAATGAGAATGACTAGAGGAGAGTATATGAGTGAGGTGGAGACCAAGAATGAGATGGATGAATGGAATGGAGAAATATATGAGAGAAGGGAGTGTGAGTTGGAGGGAGGGGAGTCAAGTGGCAGAGGACAGAACAACGTGGAGGCAATTTGTCTGTGGCTACCCCTTACAGGTTTAAGTGATGTGATAATAGATAATGTCAGTGGATCGAAAGGGTTATATTTTCAATAATTTACAGAAAAAAGCCCAATACAGTTCCATTTCTACCAATAAAGCTGATTTGCCACTTTGCTTTGGTGGTGGAGAGGGACGCCTTCATGTGGTGGCACTGATATGTCTTGGCGGCTACACTACATGGTTAAATAACACCCCCAGCTACTGCCCTTCCCACCTGAAAAGTGGAGGGTGGACTACGGCAGGACAGCTTAGGCCATCAGTCCACCGGTTTGACGTGTCTGATGAACCGGGGGCTACATTATTATTAACTTGTACTACCACTACTACTACTACTGCTGCTGCTGCTGCCACCACCACTACTGCTACAACAACTACTTACCTACCGTACCATCACCAGTCTCCTCTGATTTTCAGTACTTTTATTTTTCCACACCAGACTTACTCGTACAATGAAAGTCTTGTGTAGGGAGTCAACAACTTTTAGTCATTATTCTCTCCCTTACTGTCTTCTCTCCAGTGTTTTGTTCCTTTGCTTATCATGTGTCTTGGCTGTGAATTACTGCCATATGGTGTTTGACAGGCGCTGGGAATGCAATATTGAATTCATTTTAGTAGTCAGCATCTTTTAGTACCGGGTAATTATTCTCTCCCTTACTGTCTTCTCTCCAGTGTTTTGTTCCGTTGCTTATCATGTGTCTTGGCTGTGAATTACTGCCATATGGTGTTTGACAGGCGCTGGGAATCCAGTATTCAGTTCAGGTCCAGCTTATTCTATCTGTTGGTATTTGTCCCCAGGTGGCATGGTGGTTGTGTGCAGCAGTTTGGTGCAGAATAGTGGCGATACGTGACTGGTAGAGAAGGCCAGATGGACCTACTGGTAGAGAAGGCCAGATGGACGTACTGGTAGAGAAGGCCAGATGGACGACTTGCTACCATGGCAGCCACCTGATGCTTACGGTGAGCATTTTCTTTGTAATAGACTTTTATTTTTGCTTTTGTTTTTTGTAAGCTTATTGATGTACTCGACAGATTTTATTATTATATACTAACGGTAAAATAGGTCTTTGCATTTTGTCAACTTTTTTTTTTTCCATCTATCCATCGCCAGACGTTTTCATCACGCAAGGGATGGCCACAAACAAATCGCCTCCATGTCATTCTGTCCGCCATTTCGCTTCCCTGCTCCCAACTCGCATCGCCATCTCATATACCTCTCCACTCCATCCCTCCATCTCATCCTTGGCCTCCACCTCACTCACGTACACTCGTCTCGCTAGTCTCCTGCTCACTGTCCTCTCCAACCTCTTGATAATACTGGCAGGTCATGATGGTTGGGTGGGTTGCAGTGATGTAAGTGGCTGCCCTTGGGTTAGAGAGAGAGCAGAACAAACTGCAGCATGGTTAAGAGATGTTATTTAGAGAGTGAGAGAGAGTGCCCATGAGTTAGAGCAGAAGAAGAAACTGCCGTATAATTAAGAGATATTATTTAGAGAGAGAGAGTGAGTGAGAATGCCCATGAGTTAGAGCAGAAGAAGCAACTGCCGTATAATTAAGAGATATTATTTAGAGTGAGTGAGAATGGCCATGAGTTAGAGCAGTGGTTGCCAACCTTTTTTCCAGGCGACCCCAATCCTGCACATGTAGCCATGACCGCGACCCCACTGGTTTTATACACTGTATGTAATGTATTATTGTATATTACTGGTTGTACGCTGTAACAGTACAGGGCAAGTGTAATTAATAGCCGTGTAAGAGAGGTACTGTAAGGTTGAAAAAGACAAAATTAACATCATTAAATGTTATTTTAGTTACAGAAATTTAAAGGCTTCATTTGAACCAAAACATCCACTTATGAAACAATATTTTGTCACATTCCACAAACTAAAATAAAAATGTTTTTTTATCAACTGATAAATTGATTTTAATGGGAGCCTTGGGCCTGGATCTGGCTGGTAAGCTTCTCCACTCGTGGCTCAGTCGTAGAAAGTGCTGCCCTCAAATCATGTTCAGGTTGCAGCTAATTTCTGGTTTTCGTTTTGATGGCAGCCAGATATGCAAACCCTGATCCGCACAAATAGGTTGTAACGAACGGCAACAGCACTTTCACAGCCTCACTGCCGAGGACTGGTTTCTCCTTCACAGTAGTCCAGAACACTGCTAGTGACTGTTTCATCATGTTGCACCTCGATGAGCTCCTCTTGCAGATTTGGGATGGAAGACTCTTCTTCTGAGAGGTCTCTGACGTGGACATCGAAGGGTCTGCGCACCCATTTGTATTTCTCATGCAACTCTTCATCCGGAATATATCTGTCAAACTCCTCACTCAACTTCTCAAGGTGCTCAACAATGACACTTTGTTCATCCACAAGCGTGACGTCTTCATCTTCCAGAAAAAGGTTCGAAAGTGGAAAGGATGCAGTTTTCCGCCGCTCAATCTTTCCCTTCCACGACCTCAGTTTCGCCTTGAATGCCTTGAGCTTTTCTGACACAAAGAGATGAGTTTTTTCTGTTCCTTGCATGGATATATTCAGCAAATTTAACACTGTAAATATGTCTGTTGATTATGCCAGTTTAAGCAACCACCTTGGTTCTGGAAGCCTTGATGCCAGTGCATGTTTCTTCTCGTTCAAGAAGATTTCAACCTCTGCACGCATTTCAAACACTCTCTGGAGCACTTTCCCTCGGGACAGCCACCTGACACAAGAGTAGTAAAGCAGGTGTTCATATTCCGACCCCATGTCAGAGCATCTCTGACTGAACAGCCTGGAATTCAGAGCTGATGGTTTAATAAAATTCACTATTTGAATCACATCTTTTATCACAGAGTTAAGCTCAAGTGACAGTTTCCGGGAGGCAAGGTTTTCCCGGTGGAGCAGACAGTGAGTTATTATCACTTCGGGGTTGACTTGTTTCACCCTAGCGGTGAAACCCCTGATGTGCCCCTAGCATTGCAGGTGCACCACCCGTGCACACACTGAAGCACTGATCCCAGCTGAGGCCTTCTTTCTTGATGAAGCTGTCAATCAACTTGAACAGATCTTCTCCTGTTGTTGTCGTCTCCAGTCGTTTACAGAACAGGAAGTTCTCTTACATGTCATTCTTCCCGTGGCACCGCACATATACCAAGAGCTGTGCAGCGTCACTGACGTCAGTTGACTCATACAACTGCAAGCTGAAGTTTCCGCTCTCCTTGATGGCAGCCACTACCTGTTCTTTTATGTTTTCCGACATCCCTTGAATCCGTCGGCTAATTTTGTTGTCTGACAGTGGAATAGTTTTTTTTTTTTTTTTTTTTTTTCACCGCATCATCTCCGCAAATATTACGAACCACATCAAGGACTGCTGGCTTCACCAACTTTTCCCAGTTGTATGTGGCTGTTTACACTTAGCAATTCTTTTTGCAGCCAGATAGGATGCAATTGTTGCTTGTCGAACAGAATACACTCCTGTGTTCATAGGGTTGTGTAACCACTGACGCTGCAGTTGTTCTTTCCTCTTCAAATACTGGCGGTCTTTCCCCGCCAGCGTCGGGTGTTTTCCGTGGAGATGGCGCTCGAGCTTGTTTTCTTTAAGCGACTCATGGCTGAGCACTTCCCCACATCTAACACATCGAGGTTTTTCGACCCCACGATCGATGAGAAGCGTAAACCCAATGTCAAGGAATTCTTCTTTGTACACCTGCTTTCTGGACATCACTGAAGAATCCGAAATGAAATATATACTTGCTTAATAATAAATCAGACAAAAGATGCTGTTTGGTACCGTCCGCCAGGAGGGAAGGGGAGGGGGCCAAGGAAAGAGGAGGGGAAGGAGCCAAGGAAAATGAAGGAGGGTAGGAGGCCAAGGAAAGAGGAGGAGGGGAGGGGGCCAAGGAAAGAGGAGGGGAAGGAGCCAAGGAAAATGAAGGCGGGCAGGAGGCCAAGGAAAGAGGAGGAGGGGAGGGGGCCAAGGAAAGAGGAGGAGGGGAGGGGGCCAAGGAAAGAGGAGGAGGGGAGGGGGCCAAGGAAAGAGGAGGAGGGGAGGGGGCCAAGGAAAGAGGAGGAGGGGAAAGGGGCAAGGAAAGAAGAGGAGGGGAGGGGGCCAAGGAAAGAGGAGGAGGGGAGGGAGCCAAGGAAAGAGGAGGGAGAGGGGAGCAAGGAAGGAGGAGGAGGGGAGGGACAAGGAAAAAGGAAGGGGAGGGGTAAAGAGGAGGAGGGGAGGGGGCAAAGAAAGAGGAGCAGGGGGAGGGAACAAAGAAAAAGGGGGGGAGGGGGCAAGGAAAGAGGAGGAGGAGGAGGGAAGAAGGAAAAAGGAGAAGGAGGAGTAAAGAGGAGGGGAGGGGGTCAAGGAAAGAGTAGGAGGGAGAGGGGCAAGAAAAGGGGAGGGGGGAGAGGAGCAAGGAAAGAGGAGGGAAAGTGTAGGAGGGGGAGGAGACAAGGAAAGTGCCCCCTGCCCCTCCTCCTCTTCCCTTGCCCCCCTCCTTCTCCTCCTCTTCCCTTGCCCCCCTCCTTCTCCTCCTCTTCCCTTGCCCCCCTCCTTCTCCTCCTCTTTCCTTGTCCCCCTCGCAATATTTCGTCGGCAAGTGAAGTAGTTTCTTTCTCATATTTACTTAGGAATTTTGAAGAAAGAAAGACTGAGTGAAAGCTATACAGCACATTGCAATTCAATATACGGGTAAAAATACATCAACTTACCGACAGAAGATGAACAAGTTGGTAAAAAGTGTTTGCCGTTACGACCGTACAGCTCGAGTGGTGGCCTGAGACGTGCCTCCGCCCACAGCCATACAGCGTGTTAGTAAAAACATCAGTGGAAAATCCGTAGACTTGTGGCGGAATTCGTAGTAAAGAAAAATATATAAACAATTGTTGATTCTTGTTTATGTATTTATGTATATATTTATATAAAATTATAAGAATATATATTCAATGTTGGTATCCCTGAGTGCCGTACGCGTTTGGTACGTGAACAACATCTTGTGTCCTACAAACGTGAACCGTCCACGTTCAGTCGGAGCCAGGACTGGCCACTTTATCAGCAGTATATAACACGATCTCCAAATCCTCAACCAATATGTGAATATATGCTGCAAACATCTCAGAATCGGGAATTGAACATGTTTGATATTTTGAGGGCTTGGCGACCCCAGGGTTGGGAGAGGGGGCGTTGGAGAGTAAAAGAAACTGCAGCAGGGTTAAGAGATGTGATTGTGAGAGAGAGTGAGAGGGCCCATGAGTTAGAGTGAAGAAGAAACTGCAGTATGGTTAAGAAATATGAGTTAGAGTGAGTGAGTGAAAGCGTCCATGAGTTAGAGTGAAGAAGAAACTGCAGTATGGTTAAGAAATATGAGTTAGAGTGAGTGAGTGAAAGCGTCCATGAGTTAGAAATAGTAGAAGAAACTACAGTGTGGTTAAGAAATATGAGTTAGAGTGAGTGAGTGAAAGCGACCATGAGTTAGAAATAGTAGAAGAAACTACAGTGTGGTTAAGAAATATGAGTTAGAGTGAGTGAGTGAAAGCGTCCATGAGTTAGAAATAGTAGAAGAAACTACAGTGTGGTTAAGAGATGTGATTTGGAGAGAGAGTGTGAGTGGGAGTGCCCATGAGTTAAAGAGAGTAGAAGAAGAAGAAATTGCAGCATGGTTAAGAGATAGCCTATGATTTAGAGAGAGAGAGAGAGAATGGCCGTGAGTCAGAGTAGAAGAAGAAGAAGCTACAGTATGGTTAAGAGATGTGATTGATGGACAAGTGACGATGGCAGGTCCAATAGTTACCATGGCCACCAGTTCACAGTATAATCAAGCCTGTTGTTTATATATCATGTTGGTGTTGTCATTGGCCATACTCCTGTATCTAGTGTTGTAAGGTATATTTGGCAACACAATACCGGGTATTTCTACTAGCACGATTTATGTTTAAATACCATCATCATTATTATTACCGCCTTCACCACCACCACCACCACCGTCACCATTATCGTCATCATCATCATCATCATCATCATCTCCTCCTCCTCCTCCTCCTCCATCATCATCATCATCGGCGACGCCTTGTTCCCCCTGGCCATTTGAATCTGGCATAAATGTTTCTGGATGCTGCCTCATCCTATCGCTAAGTAGGATAGTTAACATGATGGTTGTAGTATAGTATAAGCTGATTTTCATACAGTTAATGTGTCGTGCAGTATTTATTATTATTATTATTATTATTATTACTATAGTTAGTTACAGCCCTAATAATTAGTTGTGGTTATTTAAAATTCGAATGAGTCTCCTTGGTTACTAGTCAGATCAAACCCCCCCCGCCCCCCAACCTGTATACTAGGTCGTGTTTACGTGAAATTCGATGAGCCTTAGTTATGGGGTAATGTGAATCTCCTTGGTTACTAGTCAAATCAACCCTCCAAACTAACTACACTTGGCTCATCCAAACTGAAATGGGTTAGGGATAATTATCAGGTTAGAATTGGGATAGAGATCATTATCTATCTATTGCCAGACGCCTTAATCCCGTAAGATGTGGCCACAAACAAATCGCCTCCACGTCACCCTGTCCCTCACCATTTCGCTGCCTTCCTCCCAGCTCAAACTCCACTCACATATATGCCTCTCCACTCTATCCCTCCATCTCATCCTCGGCCTAAACCTTACTCACACACTCTCCTCGCTAGTCTCTCGCTCCCCATCCTCACCAAATGGCCAAACCACCTCTGTGTATTTCTCCTAACGCTTTCTATCACATCCACATCCACATCAGTATCTCAGGCGACAGGCAAAGATAAAGTTACCGTAGATGATCCCTGTGAAAGATGACTGTAGGTGGTTCACCTTAACTTGGTGCAAAATGTTGTCCAATTGCAGCTTATTTCACGTAGCAGGTGGCTGAAAAAGTGTGTGTGTGACTACCATAATACAAAGATATAGAAGACATGGTGTAGTGCTGGTAGTGGACATCTACATACATACATACATACATACATACATACACACACATACATCCATTATACATATATACTGTACATACATATACATTCACACATACTGTACATACATAAACATACATACATACAGATACATGCACACACACACACACACACACTGTACATACATACTGTACATACATATGTGCAAACATACATATATACATATATACATACATATACATGCACACACACATTGTACATACATACACATATACATACATAATACATACATACGTACACACATACTGTACATTCATAAATACACATACATACATCGTATATACGTACATACATACATACTGTACATTTATACATACATACATACGCGTATACGTACATACATATATACATACATGATTCAGCAGCAGTGCAATCAGTTTGTCTCCTGCGTCAATACTGTTCTGTTCATAGTACTCTGAGATGGGTTGGCCTGGTGCACAGAATAGGGTAACAGATTGACAATATGTACGTATATACATACATATATACCTACATACACATATACATACATATACTATACATCTATCTATCTATCTATATACCTAGGCTGCTTCCCCCAAGGAAAGGGAGGTAGCCGAGACAGGACGACACACTCCCCATTTACTCATCCATTCAAACACATTCATTCGCATCTTAGCCCCAAAGGGGAGAACGGACAGATCCTCACCGCACCACACCGCACAAGGGTCAACTGCGCAATGCAATCAGTGACATCCACAGCAGGGCCCAACAGCAGAACTGGTTTACCCCTGCCACATCATAACAGACCCATCCCCTTACCCGCACCTGACCTGACTAGCTGATCAGACCAAATGCGGGAGAGTATCCCCTCAGGGCTGCGTCATTACTTATTCATTCACAATTTCTCTCCATTTATTTCTGTCACGCACAGCCACTCTTCCTTGCTCAACAGACATCCCTCTCGCATCCAGCGCTCTCTTCACACTGTCCATCCATCCTATTCGTGGTCTTCATCCCAGCCTTACACCTCTCACATCAGATCTATACATACATACATATATAAGCACATGGTTCAGCAGCAGTGCAATCAGTTTGTCTCCTGCGTCAATATTGTTCTGTTCATAGTACTCTGAGATGGGTTGGCCTGGTGCACAGAATAACACATTACCAATAGTTCTTTCACCTTAACGTGGCCCAAATTGTCGTCGTTGTACAGCTTATTTCAAGCAGCTGATTGGCAGAAAAAGACAATGCTGTGGCTGTACATCACGCATAGCACTTCTTCGTGACTAGCTTCCTGACATTGTTTCACCATAACTTAGCCCAGGTGTTGGTTATCTTGTAGCTTATTTCACATAGCTCAGTGGCAGAGAAAGACTGCTATGGCCCTACATCCCTTCCGTAGCACTTCTTCGTGACTAGCATCATACTCTAGTGGGGAACTATAATTATTACAGCCTGGCATTCATGATGGAGAGACGGCATTTTTAGGTGCAACCTGTGTTCTCTTAAGCCATTCCATAGCACTTATTCGTGACTGGCATCATATACTAATGTTAATCTCTGGCTACTAGTCACAATTCAGAGTAGAGTGATGGCAGTTTTTGGCCAAGTTAGTGTACAATGAGTATAGCATCACTGACATCATTCCTCTCAAAGACGGTAATTTTAGTCGTTGCTATAATTTAGTTTCAGATTTTGTTTCATACACTAACTTCCAAACTCATTAACTAGGCCTAATATGCAGAATAAATCGCTAAGCAAGATGTATTGGGAATTCTCACATGTTCACTGCTATAAGACCGTGAGTCTGCGTTGCCATGGAGATATTTGCTTTCCCGTCAACTTCATCTCTCCTTACTGGCTAACGAGAGAGAGAGAGAGAGAGAGGAGCGACGTTCCATCCTCCCTCCGCGGTGACCAGCATAGAAATGGCGATATTTCACTAAGTTCCCCTGCCAGCTGTGTGTTTTTGGTACAGGCGGGTGTGTATATGGTTATTACAACACTGGATCACTTATGTATCGCCTGTGTACCTGAACAACATTATTTAGGCCAAAAATAATAGTCTTTCAGTATTGCCAATATAAGGAGGAAACGTACCATCCCAGTTACACTCTTAAGACAAATAAAAACAGCTTTACTTCCTAGTTTGTAATAAAGTGATGGTTTGTATGGTGTTAATATTACAAGTAACACTATTTCCTATGGTATATCTCCTTTATTTTCTTATTATCCTGGTGGTAAAATCCACAGCTGGTCAACAGGTAATGCAGTGCTGATGTGGGAACTGTTGTGTGTCAGTCTGTGCTGGAAAAGGTTCAAGGTTTGGGTTGAACTGCTTCCTTCACGTCAGGTATTGTGTGTTTAAGCTGCAGTTATCATTGATGCGGCTGTCTGGCTGAACCCAAGTGAACACATGCCATGTAACAACATTAATTGCACCATCAGTTGGGTAAATTAAACCCGAGTATTTAGGAAAATGTTGGAGCACTGGCAGGTTCGAAGCATGGTTGGTGTGAAGTGGTTGGTGTGGTGGATGAAAGGAGGGTGTAGTGCAGAAAGGGAAAATAGGAGAGGATAGGCCAAGACTGATGCTGTGTGAGAACAGAACATTTGTTAGGGTAGGACAAGACAGGCCAGATGTCAGGCTAAGTCTGACTGTACAAAATATACCAGGTCAAGTGATTGGAAAGGCTCAGGTCAACTTATACCTGCTGTTCTGTTCTTGGTATCCAAAGCTGGCAGTCTTTACTACAGCACCACCAAGCAATGCAACTTACTGTTTTAATGGTAATAGTATTTTAGCTGCCTTGATTTATTTCTGTGCTATTACTGTTAATTATGTATGCAGGAAGGAGGCAATTTATTGGGTAGTTATGTAGTGTGATTAAAACAGAAAACCTATCTACACTACCAGCACATTAGGCAAACCCGCTGATTTAGTTCAGCCAAAACCTGTGCTGTATTTATAAACTGTTCTAAACATAAACTGTGTGTATAACTGCCTGTATAGACGCTTAGCATCACTCAGGCAACTAACAAACACTTTACAAACTAATTAGTCAATATTACAGTGACAGAATATGACAAACAAACCACCTGTCATACTAGATAACTTATGGCGTTGAGTTTATGCTGTAGATTAGTTAGGATCCTTTATAAATGCCAGCCTGACGCTCTCACAACAGCCACGGGCCATAGTTATAAATCATCCCAGGCCTTAGTGCCGTATAGGATTCTTGGACGTACGGTAATATTTTGATCGCTATTCACAACGCCACCAAACCCTTCACAACGGAACTAAGAGTGAATATTACAGTGATAAATACAACACACAATTGTACCTATTATAAGTCACTGCTACAGCAATGTGTATATGGTGAGAAAGGCCTCTCTCTCTCTCTCTCTCTCTCTCTCTCTCTCTCTCTCTCTCTCTCTCTCATACCAGCAAGGAGAGGTGGTCTCCATGGTGACACAGAATCACTGTCTTTTTCCAGCATTTATTTCGTAACACCCCTACCTTGGCGATTTATTCTGCTCATTACACCTCAGTCTCCCTGTTTATGTTATCGATGAAAACTGTTTGATGTTAGTGATGGGAAGGATAAATATTA
>NW_027642860.1:75000-115000 GCF_032717465.1 Coenobita brevimanus
AAACATGGAATTATTATGTTACTGTCTTTACCACTAAGCCACTTATGTCGTAAAACATTGAATTATTATATTACTGTCTTTACCACTAAGCCACTTATGTCGTCAATCAAGCACACGCTTCCAAAACAACAAATATATTTAATGTGTGTCACGAATCAATTCGCGACATTTCCTTTTTGTGAGAAGCCACGAACTATTAGTGGAAAACTCACTGTGTATCGCTCAGTTAACCGTTTCTCTCTCCATTTCGGGGTATACTTTTCAAATAATTCGTCACTTTCAAAAGTGACCGATTTAATGCACGTCACTAAGTGCGCTACTGAGCGATACAATTGTTTCTTTATCGTTCGCCTCTGCTTGCATAAACCGTTAGCCACGCCTTCTTCCGGTGGCTCGTGCTTCCTGCCCATACATTATTTGAATTCAGTCTTGTGTTTGCTGTGACGGAGAAAAGGTCCTGTGCTCCAAGAAGTGTGAGAGGTCGCTAGCACCCAGGCTCCACTGAGACAGTATCAAGTCCTCCCACTCCTCGGGTGATACATAGTATTCATCGACTGGTATTTCTTTTGTGTATTTCCTAGTTTTAAGAGCTTAGTTAAGGTGTTTTCCCTAGGCGTAAGTATTTAGCTTTTGTGAGAGTGAGTGAGTGCGTCTCATTGATTTGATTTGAAATGTAATGTTGAATTTATTTTTGTGATTAATAAATTTAACAGTTCTATTTCTTGAGCTTAATGTAGAGTAAAAATCTTGTTTCATTTCTCCATAATTAAGCTTATTTTCCATACAGCTCCTAGCTTGCATAAACGTTTGCTTTCATAACTGGTACTTAGACCAGTCTTGTATTAACTTAAAATCCGTTGTGCCAGGAGTTAATGCATCAGCAAGAACCTGATGTTATTATTATTAGTATTAGTTATTTATTGTCAGGGGTGATGTAACTTTCTCCAGAGGCTAACAGTACAGTAAGTCAGCAATTGTGAGTAATTAGTCTCTGCTGTGTACTGTTGAGGAAGTTTATAAATTCTCGTTCTCAGAGAATCGTGCTAAGCCAACGTAAAGTAATCGTTGCTTGATGTAGCAAGACAACCATTGTCTCTGCTCTTCAATATTATTGAATATTATTATCAATTTAAATAATATTTAAGCATTTATATCCCAAAATTACCGTGATAATATAAAAACCCCGTGACAATTGGCGACCTCGCCAGGATATTAACTCCTAGCTCTAAAGCTATTCACGAGATAGTGCTCACTCATTCATATATAGGTATTTATCATTAAAGTTTATAGGCACAAGCTTACTGGTGTTTACCCTTAATTTAGCAAGTGAATTTTGCTTTATTAATCAATAGAGTACTTAACTCTAGTTATTCTTGGTAACGCCAGACGATTTTATTCGCTCCTGGGTAGCCGCCGTACCCATTGTGTTAATTATTGAGTCTTCCCAGTCATTTACATTTTTGATTTATTCTTTGCCAGTTAACTGGATAAGACTGGTCACCACTAGCTTGTGTCTGTACTCTTTACTTTTGTTTATTAGTATTCGTCGCTAAGCAGTCAGTGCTCAATTTCGGGTTGTTTAATAAATTAGCGCCATGGCTACCGCTGTATTTGTACAGGAAGCCAAAGATATGGGTCTCACAGACCCAGAGAAAATACAGAGTTACGTTCTCTCAAGGTTCAATTACGAGCAAGAACGTGAGAAAGATGCTCGTGAAGAGCGTAGGATTCAGCGCGAATACGAGCGAGAACAGCGTGAGGAACGTGAAAGAGAGCGTGCATATGAACAAGAGCAGCGTGAGAAAGAGCGCGAATACGAGCAGAAACAACGCGAGCTCGAGTTAGAAAAAGAGCGAGAACAGCGCGAATACGAGCGTGAACAACGAGACAAAGAACGAGAACATGAACTTGAAGTGCTGAAGCTCAAGCGAGATTCCTTGGCTTCAGACACGTCTGGTGCAGTTGGTCCAAGCTCCACGAGCGTTCTTCCTGCACATGTCCTGGCGACCCCACGCATCAAGCTTCCTTCATACAAGGAAAGCGAGCGAATCGAGCCGTACATAGCTCGTTTTGAAGACATGGCAGACTTATATCAACTGGATGAGGCAGCTAAGCGGCTTCAGTTTCTTAGCCTATTTGAGGGCCCTGCCCTTGATATTCTCCACAGAATTCGTGGAGACAATCTCACATATGAGATGATGAAAGCTGCACTCATTAAGGCGTATGGTCTCACAGTAGACGACGCCAAAGTTCAGTTCATGCGAGCTCGTCTCCAAGACAAGGAGACAGCTGTTCAGTTCCTTGATCGTCTCACAGCTTACTTAAATGAGTGGATGGAGAAAGATGAAACTCCTTCCACGCGTGAGGGGATAATTGACCTTATGCTGCGTACACAGCTAGAGAGGTCGTGGCCTGCTGAGCTCATAGCACAGCTTAAGATCTGCCAGGTGAAAGATGCCAGCCAAATGGCAGAGAAGGCTGACGCATTCTTTACTGCATACGGGTATCAAGCTCGTAAGCAAAATACCTGGAGCAGAAAAGATACTGCCAAGTCTGGGAAGCCGTCTCAGACTGAATCCCAGCACCAAGGCCGTTCTCAGAGTAATGGTCAAGGTCCAAAACCGCAGTGGAAGGACCAGGGGCAAAACACTCAGAAACCTGAGTGGAAGCGGTACAACAAGTACCCTAACCAGCAGCAGTATCAGCCACGCAACCGACCGTCGGGACAAACTTTTCCACCACCAGCTCAAAAGAGGCAGGAAGCGAATGCAGCCTTCATTCCTCAGCAGCAGCCTGGTGGTCACGTCCCTACCAGTGTGGGTACTTCCCCACAGTTCACAAGTCCCACAGTGACAGTGAACCCCCCTCCACAGATGGCCAATGTTCCATCTTCCCAATATAATTCACAAGGCACAATGTTTGCCGCATCAATTCAGCAGCCTCATGAGTGGCTAGCTGCTTCCTCCACAGGCCCCACCACAGGTGACAGTACCTTCCTTGTTCAGCCAGGGTTTGTGGGAGGCATTCCTGTGAAGGTCCTGAGAGACAATGGTTCCTCAGGTTGCTCTGTTAAGCAGAGTTTAGTTCGGCCTGAGCAGTATACAGGTCGACAGATCCATGCAAAGCTTATTGATGGATCAGTGAGATTGTTCCCTGAGGCATGTATCCAGGTGGCATCTCCATTTTATACTGGTACGACACTTGCAGTTGTCATGCCAGAGCCTCTATTTGACTTTATAGTAGGCAATATTAATGGAGTCAAGGATAGTTGCTCCGATGACGCTACTCAGACTTCGGCTGCTGCAGTAACACGAGCCATGACTGAGGCTGCAGACTGTGTCACCCCAGTGATCATTGAATTGCCGCAAGATCTGATGTGTAGTCAACTTGTTGTACAAGAACAACATTCTGACCCGACACTTGCTGCCGTGCGGAACAAACAAAAGGGTCGAGTGATTAAGTATTCACGGGGAGGTCGAGCCAAGTTCCTTCGCAAACAAGGACGGCTCTACCGTGAGTCACGAACACCCGAGGGCGAGGTTCGACTGCAGTTTGTCGTTCCCGCCAAGTACCGCCTAGCAGTGTTACAATGGGGTCATTGTTCAGCCTCAGGAGGTCACATGGGGAAAAGGAAGACCCAGGGCCGTATCCGAGCTGACTTTTTCTGGCCAGGGATGGGACGGGACATAGATAGTTTTGTCCGTTCTTGCAGTGTGTGCCAAAGTATCACCACTAATCAGGGACGTGCCCTTCCTGTGCCATTTGTAACCACACCTGTAATCTCTGAGTCAGTTGAGAGACAGGGTAGTGGTGAAGTGGGTGCAGACCTGACGTTTCGCCCATTGGCCCCACAGGACACATTATGTCCAGGGCCTGTACATACATATCATGTACCGTAAGTTATGGGGGAAGTTGAGAGGCGACTTGAGGCTATGGAAGACCCAAGTTTGCACAAGGATTCTCAGCTTCCCGGTACTAATAGAAGTACTGTAGGTTAAGGGGGAAGTTCGAGAGAGAACTCCCCAGAGGCGACTTGAGGCTATGGAAGACCCAAGTTTGCACAAGGATTCTCAGCTCCCCGATACTAATATAAGTACTGTAGGTTAAGGGGGAAGTGAGAACTCTGCAGAGGCGACTTGAGGCTATGGAAGACCCAAGTTTGCACAAGGTTTCTCAGCTCTCCGATATTAATATAAGTACTGTAGGTTAAGGCACAGGTTGAGGACCCGTGTGCGGTTCGAGGCTATGGAAGACCCGAGTTTGCACAGGGATTCTCAACTTGCCGACCATAATCGTGTGCTATAATTAATGGCGACCTCGAGTGTACTTTTCATAGCATGTACTGACTGCTAGCCAGAGAGAGTAATTGTAACATAATAAGAATTTTGTCTCATTGACACTTTTGATGCTCCACCTTAATTGGTTTTGCAGGTTCAGCAATGGGTGTAGCAGTTTTGCTGTGCGGGCCAGCTGATCGTCTGCCGCACGCTGCCGCCTCTTCTCCTCTGCCTTCGTCGTCGCCATATTATTTACTGTGTCATTTTACACGTAGGTACAGTTACACTACAACTGTCACACCTACACCGTGTATTACATACACCACGCTACACAACAATTAGTTGTCAGTGTAAATGTAGCGAATTTTCGCTCAGTTTGACCTGAGTACAGGATTTTCACCGTTGTCACGGAGTTTTTCCCTCAAGCTTGCTTCTATTAACGTAAATACGAGGTTTTTTCGCTCACTGGCGACTGCGATTTTCTCCTGTAGCAGGATAGCACACACACACCACAGTGTGAATCTTGTGTGACTGAGTTAGGATTTATATGTATGTATATTGAAATCTTTCTTCTGAAGGAAGAAAGATTTAATTTTCATGGGGCGTAATGTCACGAATCAATTCGCGACATTTCCTTTTTGTGAGAAGCCACGAACTATTAGTGGAAAACTCACTGTGTATCGCTCAGTTAACCGTTTCTCTCTCCATTTCGGGGTATACTTTTCAAATAATTCGTCACTTTCAAAAGTGACCGATTTAATGCACGTCACTAAGTGCGCTACTGAGCGATACAATTGTTTCTTTATCGTTCGCCTCTGCTTGCATAAACCGTTAGCCACGCCTTCTTCCGGTGGCTCGTGCTTCCTGCCCATACATTATTTGAATTCAGTCTTGTGTTTGCTGTGACGGAGAAAAGGTCCTGTGCTCCAAGAAGTGTGAGAGGTCGCTAGCACCCAGGCTCCACTGAGACAGTATCAAGTCCTCCCACTCCTCGGGTGATACATAGTATTCATCGACTGGTATTTCTTTTGTGTATTTCCTAGTTTTAAGAGCTTAGTTAAGGTGTTTTCCCTAGGCGTAAGTATTTAGCTTTTGTGAGAGTGAGTGAGTGCGTCTCATTGATTTGATTTGAAATGTAATGTTGAATTTATTTTTGTGATTAATAAATTTAACAGTTCTATTTCTTGAGCTTAATGTAGAGTAAAAATCTTGTTTCATTTCTCCATAATTAAGCTTATTTTCCATACAGCTCCTAGCTTGCATAAACGTTTGCTTTCATAACTGGTACTTAGACCAGTCTTGTATTAACTTAAAATCCGTTGTGCCAGGAGTTAATGCATCAGCAAGAACCTGATGTTATTATTATTAGTATTAGTTATTTATTGTCAGGGGTGATGTAACTTTCTCCAGAGGCTAACAGTACAGTAAGTCAGCAATTGTGAGTAATTAGTCTCTGCTGTGTACTGTTGAGGAAGTTTATAAATTCTCGTTCTCAGAGAATCGTGCTAAGCCAACGTAAAGTAATCGTTGCTTGATGTAGCAAGACAACCATTGTCTCTGCTCTTCAATATTATTGAATATTATTATCAATTTAAATAATATTTAAGCATTTATATCCCAAAATTACCGTGATAATATAAAAACCCCGTGACAATGTGCCAGTTGAGTCTGCGTTGCCATGGAAACCACTCGTTTTCCCGCCAACAGCAGCGACCTCCGCCATCCTGTCTCCTCAGTGGCCAACATAAAAATGACGATATTTCCATTATTTTATCTTTTTCGGCTGTTTCTTTGGGGCAGGAGGGTGGGTGTATGGAT
Organism: Coenobita brevimanus; assembly: GCF_032717465.1. Taxonomy (NCBI): domain Eukaryota; kingdom Metazoa; phylum Arthropoda; class Malacostraca; order Decapoda; family Coenobitidae; genus Coenobita; species Coenobita brevimanus. The sequence goes on from NW_027642860.1 coordinate 81,096, forward strand.
AGTACAATACTTACACCACTTATTTATTACAGACGTTGCGGATAAAGATTATTTACAGCAAAATAATATGCTACACAGTGTTCTCAAGTATAAGAAGACCAGTAGCCTGCCGAGTCAATCTTAACTCATAACAAAATTACTGAGGCTTCTTGTTTTTAGTCAACTTAGGGTTCATGAAAGTGTAATATTTTCAATAACGATTATTTTTATGCCATTTCCCTTAATTGTATAACTACTCCTATTATAATAAAATCAAATTTGGTAAATGGCCAGCACAGCTAGATCTGGGAACTGCGTGGTGTTGTGAGACCTCGAGGTGTTGGTTGAACTGACAAATGTCTTTGGTCGAGCTGATTCATTGATTCAGTTCAACGAGGTTAGATAACCTGCGTGTTTGAACTACACTCTCCTATGACTTTATTTTCACACACACAGCCACAACAGCACATCAGTACGGTTAATTACCATATATTATCAGCGACAAACACCTCAAGCAGCGTTACAAAACAACCCCTGTTGTGGATCTTGCTGCTGAAATTATGAAGCTAGAATCTGCAGTCTTTGGCATCCATGTTGGGCCAGGGAGACCAACGCAACACAGAAATTACAAGAGTGATATCTTGGCGATTTCTTTCATTTAAGAGATAATTTTGTGCTATTGCTTGTATAGGCCAAGAGGCCAGTGTGTACCATCTTCAGGCGGACTACCAGCCTCCAGAATGACCTAATAATGATACAAGAGACAAACTTAGATCAGGCAATTAGTTACTTGCAAGGGTTTCTCTTCTTAGTGTTACAACTTGACACTCTCACCAACAACACCCTAAAAATGACGTCAGAATTAAACTAATTTTACCTTAGCGCCGTTGATCTATTTTGTATTATTCTTATCAACTGATGTGACTGAGAAACTTGCCAATTTGGGTGTAGTTATGTAGTGAAGTTAAGGCAGACATCAAGTGCACATTAGCACCACATTAGCTGACGTGACACATTAAGTTCTAACAAAATATGACGTAATATTCATAACATTTCTCACCTTTACCTGTGTACAGGAGCCTTTTGTTTTCACTGGTATATCCCCCAAACACTTCACCACCAAACCAGGCTGAATATTTAGCTGGAAATACCTCCATACACACCGATTTCTGATACCGATTTACTTCCGTCAAGGAATATTTATCGTAAGAAATGGTTAAGATCATTTACGACTACGGTGCTACAGCCATGGCAGCCTCGCATCACCCCACACAGTTGCCAGATCACAGGGTGTCTCCGGAAGTTGCATGTCAGTAATTCAGTTAACAGAGAGACACGAATATCTCACAGAATGGTTTTGAATTATGACCGCTAAGACAGCAAGGACGAAATATGTAAGAGAAACTAGCAGTCTTTATAATATTCCTTTAATCTGGAACCGACATCAGAGGCCAAGGGTACTTTTACTGTTGGTAACATTGGTATGCACATCATTTTAGCTTTAAATACAATTATTCGACTATACAGGCGAGAACTAAGCTATGTGGGTATTGTAATATCGGTACAGCCACCCGTCTGCACCAAGGAAACAGTCCTACGCGATAAAATAGTGGAAATATCGTCATTTTTATGCTGGTCACCGCGGAGTGAGGATGGTAGGAAGGTCGCTGTTGTGAGGGGTAAGACCAGTGGTATCCATGGCAACGCAGACTCACCCTCGTATTCCTGGTGGCCCTGGAGATGGGTAACACGTTTTCCTTAGCTATTTATTCTGCACATTACACCTCAGTGGCATCTTTTAAGTTACTGACGCCAACTATATCTACACTATAATGACATATAGCATATACTGTAATGTGTAGATGTAATATAATTATTTTGTAACACTTCCTCCATACTGATGTACTCTGCTCATTATGCCTCATTATCTTCTCGTAATGTTAACACAAAAATTGCTGTCAAACGAGATAAATAACATACAAAAGAAGGCTAACATGTAATATTGGAATAAGTTGCTCTGTAAAACGTGCTACGAAACCCTAGAGAAGACCAGCCCCAGTAACAAGTAAAATCGTGTGAAGGTGGCAGGAGTAAAATGAATGATGGGTTATGGTAGTGCTTGTGTTACTTATCTTTATTAATCTTAGAGCAGCCTGGGTTTTACCCCCGGCACACTATCAGTTTCTCTCTCTCTCTCTCTCAGTTTGCCCATATCTATTTGCATGTGTCAGTGTGTCAGCGTCTGTCTCTATCTGTCTACATCTGTCTAATTATCTATCTGTATCTGTATATTTCTGTCTGTTTGTCTGTCTGTATGGCTACACACTTGAATCCCGTCAGAGTTCTCCATAAACGCATTAGCCTCTGCCATCTGACTGAACTCCCTCCAGATCACATATCCCCTTCTCGTCTGTATGCCATCCCTCCGTCTCATCCTGGGTCTGTCCTTCCCTGTCCCTCCCGTGTTACCTTACACACTCCTAGTCAGTGGCTTTTTCTCCGTCCTCTGCACTTGGCCAAACCATCTCAAAATCTATCTTTTCCTGTGCCTACCACCTCCACATCAAGACCCCTACGCTCCTTCACTTCTCAATCGTCTCCCTCACGTACTGGTGCTGACCGATATTTTGTTATTGCTATTTCCCTGACTTATTTAGTTTAGGCCAGACATTTGGTGCTGAAGGAGTGGCATACAGTCTACATCAACCCTTGTACTAATCAAAGACTCCTTAAATTGTGTGCTGGTAGGACGAGTCAGGTAACGAAATACATGATGAGGCATAAACAGCATGCAATAGGGTGTTAAGATGTGTGTGTGTGTGTGTGTGTGTGTGTGTGTGTGTGTGTAATTAATAGGTATATAATTTACTATTGCCTCATTTCAGCACCCGCACTGCCACACCCACGCCCACACCAGCAGACTAAGCCGCCCTGGAACACAAGACACCTCCAGGTGAGTTGCCTCCTTCCTCCTCAGTGCCAACCTCCAAATCCTAATCCTACCCTCTCTCAGTGCCAACCTCCTCCTAATCCTACCCCCCTCTCGGTGCCAGCCTCCTTATCCTAATCCTGATCCTTCTCAGTGCCAGTTTCCTCCTTCTAATCCTACCCCCTCTCAATGCCAACCTCCTCCTCCTCTCCCTCAGTGCCAACCTCCTCCTCCTCCTCTCCCTCAGTGCCAACCTCCTCCTCCTCCTCCTCTCCCTCAGTGCCAACCTCCTCCTCCTCTCCCTCAGTGCCAACCTCCTCCTCCTCTCCCTCAGTGCCAACCTCCTCCTCCTCTCCCTCAGTGCCAACCTCCTCCTCTCTCTCAGTGCCAACCTCCTCCTCCTCTCTCTCAGTGCCAACCTCCTCCTCCTCTCTCTCAGTGCCAACCTCCTCCTCCTCTCCCTCAGTGCCAACCTCCTCCTCCTCTCCCTCAGTGCCAACCTCCTCCTCTCTCTCAGTGCCAACCTCCTCCTCCTCTCCCTCAGTGCCAACCTCCTCCTCCTCTCCCTCAGTGCCAACCTCCTCCTCTCCCTCAGTGCCAACCTCCTCCTCCTCTCCCTCAGTGCCAACCTCCTCCTCCTCTCCCTCAGTGCCAACCTCCTCCTCCTCATCCTCTCTCTCAGTGCCAACCTCCTCCTCCTCCTCTCCCTCAGTGCCAACCTCCTCCTCCTCTCTCTCAGTGCCAACCTCCTCCTCCTCTCTCTCAGTGCCAACCTCCTCCTCCTCCTCTCTCTCAGTGCCAACCTCCTCCTCCTCCTCTCTCTCAGTGCCAACCTCCTCCTCCTCTCTCTCAGTGCCAACCTCCTCCTCCTCTCCCTCAGTGCCAACCTCCTCCTCCTCCTCTCTCTCAGTGCCAACCTCCTCCTCCTCCTCTCCCTCAGTGCCAACCTCCTCCTCCTCCTCTCCCTCAGTGCCAACCTCCTCCTCCTCCTCTCCCTCAGTGCCAACCTCCTCCTCCTCTCCCTCAGTGCCAACCTCCTCCTCCTCTCTCTCAGTGCCAACCTCCTCCTCCTCCTCTCTCTCAGTGCCAACCTCCTCCTCCTCCTCTCCCTCAGTGCCAACCTCCTCCTCCTCTCTCTCAGTGCCAACCTCCTCCTCCTCCTCTCCCTCAGTGCCAACCTCCTCCTCCTCTCCCTCAGTGCCAACCTCCTCCTCCTCTCTCTCAGTGCCAACCTCCTCCTCCTCTCTCTCAGTGCCAACCTCCTCCTCCTCCTCTCTCTCAGTGCCAACCTCCTCCTCCTCCTCTCCCTCAGTGCCAACCTCCTCCTCCTCCTCTCCCTCAGTGCCAACCTCCTCCTCCTCTCCCTCAGTGCCAACCTCCTCCTCCTCCTCTCTCTCAGTGCCAACCTCCTCCTCCTCCTCTCCCTCAGTGCCAACCTCCTCCTCCTCCTCTCCCTCAGTGCCAACCTCCTCCTCCTCCTCTCTCTCAGTGCCAACCTCCTCCTCCTCCTCTCCCTCAGTGCCAACCTCCTCCTCCTCCTCCTCGTCCCCCTCCCCCTTCTCTTCTTCCCCCCTTCCCCATCTCCTCCTCCTCCTTCCCCCTTCTCCTCATCTCACCTCTCCCTCAGTGCCAGCCTCCTCCTCCTCCTCGTCCCTCCCCCTCCACCTCCTTCTCCTCCTCCTCATCATCATCATCATCACCCCCTCCGTCTCTTCCTTCCCCCTTCTCCCCTCTTCTCCTCCACCTTGTCATCATACTCCCCCCTCCTCCTCCCCCACCCCCTCCTCACCTCATCCACTCATCCTCTTCTCCCACCCCCTCATCCTTCTCTTCCCCCACCCCTTCATCCTCATCCTCTTCCCCACCCCTCTCTTCCTCCTTCTCCTCCTCCTCCTCCTCCTCTCCCCCCCTCATCATCATCATCATCCTCTTCCCCCACCCCCCTCATCCTTATCTTCCCCCACCCCTTCATCCTCATCCTCTCCCCCACCCCCCTCATCCTTATCTTCCCCCCACCCCCCTCATCCTCATCCTTCCCCTCGTCCTCTCCCCCATCCCCCTCATCCTCATCCTCTTCCCCATCCCTCTCTTCCTCCTCCTCTCCCCCCCTCATCATCATCATCCTCTTCCCTCACCCCCTCATCATCATCCTCTCCCCCACCTCCCTCTTCCTCATCCTCCACCTCCCCCCTCGTAATCATCCTCTCCCTCACCCCCCTCATCCTCATCCTCTCCCCCATCCCCCTCATCCTCATCCTCTCCCCTATCCCCTCATCCTCCTCCCCACTTCCCTCATCCTCCTCACCCCCCCCTCAACCTCTTCATTCTTCCCTTCTGCCCCTCGTCCCCCTTCCTCTTCCCCCCTAAAACTCCTCCCCCTCATCCTCGTCCCCTCTCCTCCCCCTCCTCCTCATCCCCTCTCCTCCTCATCCCCTCTCCTCCCCCTCCTCCTCATCCCCTCTCCTCCCCCTCCTCCTCATCCCCTCTCCTCCCCCTCCTCCTCATCCCCTCTCCTCCCCCTCCTCCTCATCCCCTCTCCGTCCCCTCCTCCTCATCCCCTCTCCTCTTCCTCCTCATCTCCTCTCTGTCCCCTTTTCCTCCCCCTCATCCCCACTCCTTCTCGTCCCCTCTCTTCCCCCTCATCCTCGTCCCCCTCCTAATCCTTGCCCCTCCTAATCCTTGCCCCCTCCTAATCCTCTTCCCTCTCCTAATCCTCGCCTCCTAATCTTCGTCTTCCTAATCCCTCTTCCTCGTCTCCTCTTCCACGCGGTTTTATGTTTTTCCTTTTTTATGTAGTCTTTATTCAATAATATTTTCGCCTGTGCCAATAAAGTCGTCTTCTGTGTGTTTTAATTCCAAAATATGGGAGAGCGAAAAATAAATTTGGTGAGCTGCGGGATTTAGCAACAGGGCATCATAAGGCCCGGGTGTTGAGCAGTGGTACAAGCTTGCAGTTGTTGCCACCAGGTGGCAGCACCAGTCTTGTCAGGAACAGCAAAACATAAGACCCCTTCCCTGTGCAACCAAAAATACTGTAGTTCAAAGAATGACCAATAGATGGCAGCACTAACAATGTCTGGTGCTGCCATCTATTGGTCATTCTTTGAACTATCTTTGGTTGCACAGGGAAGGGGGCTTATGTTTTGCTGTTCCTGACAAGACTGGTGCTGCCATCTGGTGGCAAATATGTGAACTAACCAGTGGTGCCATCTGGTAGAAAATATGTGAACTAATTGTACCAGTGGTGAACACCAAGGCGTCATTCCCCCCTGTTCATCCCTGGGCCTGGTAAGTATTGTCTTGTACACTACTACAGAGGATACAGGAAACAGGGTAGGTAGTATTGCCACCACTTTATTTTGTACTCCAGTGTTCAACACGTTACATTCAAGGTACATTGTATATGAGGTTCAGGGCTGTGAAAAAGCATGTAAATAATGAAGGGAAAATGTTAATGGAGAGAGAGAGTCAGGGAGGGGAAGGGGATTCTTCACAATTCATAACCCACAAAAAAAGATAAAGATGCTTCTGTGGACCCAACCACTCCATATAAAGGTACAATACTGGATGGTTTTAATAGTAGTAGTAGTTCTGGTCACAGGTTCATCTGAAATGTGAACCCAGTTGACTGCAGGCTGAAATTATTGTGTAACTGATCATTTTCCAAACCAATCTTGGTACTGATAAAGGGAAGACAGTATGGCTAGGAGAGAGAGAGAGGGGGGGGGGAAGGGCAGGATAATGATAGCATGACGGGGGTATGGGATATGGGCAGGACATCTAAGACAATTTAGTGATAAATTACTGGTGATGGGTGGGAATATAATAATCAGCAGTACACAATAATTCCAACCTGCAGTCCACTGGGTTCACATTTCACATGAACTACTACTACTACTACTACTAAACCATCCAGTATTATATCTATATATGGCGTGGGTCAGTGCACGGAAAGCATTTTGTATTTTTCTGGGCCATAAATTGAGGAAAGAATCCCCCCCCCCCGTAACGCTCTGTGTGAGTGTGTCTCTCTCTTTTTCTCTCTCTGACACTCCATCTCCCCGTATCATACCTGACCCCCTTAATTCTCTCTCTCTCATCTCCCCTTATCACACCTGTCGCCCCCCTTAATTCTCTCTCTCTCTCTCCTTATATGTACCCCCCCTTCTCTCTCTCACACCCCATCTCCCCTTATACCCTCCCATCCCTCTCTCTCTCTGTCTTTCACATCCTATCTCCCCTTATCTGTTCTCCCCCCACCCCCTCTCTCTCTCATATTCCTTTATCACACATCTCCCCCTTCACACACACACACACACAATATCCCATTTCTCATACGTACCCTCCAATCCCCCTTCCTCTCCCTCTCCCTCTCCCTCTCTCTCTCCATCCCTTTATGATACATCTCCCCCTTATCTCTCTCATCCCTTTATCATACATCTTCCCCTTACTTACTCTTTCTCTCTCTTACACACACATCCCATTTCCCCTTGTTATATGTACCCTTCTCTGTCTCCTCACACACACACACACACACACACACAAAATCCGATTTCCCCTTGTTATATGTACCCTCCTCTCTCTCTCTCACACACACACATACGGGCATCCCATTTCACACACACACACACACACACACAATTATAATTATGTATATTTACCCTCCTCTCACTCTCTCTTTCTCACATACAGGCATCCCATTTCATCTCCCCTTATTGTATGTACCCTCGTCTCTCTCTCTCTCTCTCTCTCTCTCTCTCTCTCTCTCTCACACACACACACACACACACACACACACACAATATCCCATCCCATCTCCCCTTCTGTCTCCCCTGCATAAGGTGTAGGGGGTAAACTTTTAACACACTGTACAGGTCTAACTAAACAGTGTGGGGAAGTTCTATACTGTATCTATAATATGTAATACTAAAGATGCCACTGCTATATAATCACTGGCCCTCAAAAATGGTTATATATATATTTTTTTTATCCATCCATCATCTAATCCTACGTTGCCCCATGAGGAGGGTAGGAGCCCGGGGCTAGGCAAGTTGGTCCTGACATTTAAGATGAGAGTGACCAGCCTCACTCATCCCTGAGTGGCATTACGTGAGCAATAAACCCCAACCATCCTTTGGATATAAACCTGCACCGGCTCAATCCGATTGGAGCGCCTTTATTACCCACTAAACCACCAGGCGCCATAATTTGGTTATATGGTTACCACCCAGCATAGTAAATGGTTTCCTGGTGTACAGGAAACCATTTGGCTTGTCACTCAGTGTAGAGTCACCCACAGGCAGAAGGAAGAGGAAAGAAAGACACAAGAGGGAGTGTTAAGTCACCTGCAGGCAGAAGGAAGAGGAAAGAATGAAGGAAAGAAAGACACAAGAGGGAGTGTAAAGTCACCCGCAGGCAGAAGAAAGAGGAAAGAATGAAGGAAAGAAAGACACAAGAGGGAGTGTAAAGTCACCCGCAGGCAGAAGAAAGAGGAAAGAATGAAGGAAAGACAGACAGAAGAGGATGAATGGAAAGAAGGATGGAGGAGAGGAAAGGGCAGACACCCGAGAGCAGCACTACATCAATATTTTTTTATAAGTTTTGATGTCCTTCCATATGATGTTGTTATTATTTTGCTGCCAGCTTTAGTAGTGGCAACTTTAGTGTTACATTGTACACTAATACATTATACAGTGATACAGACCAATGGTATAACTGACTGACAATACCAACATCACACAGGGCTGTACTCCAAACAGTACTTAGTACAAGAATAAAAGATTAAAAGAAATTTAGACCAAGTTAAGGTAAACAGGGTATAGACAGGCAACTGAAACAAGATTTTAACAATATACATACAAGAGTTTATTTATACAAAACATTCATTTACTATACATATACAGTACATGGCTATACTCTCCTCACCTTAACTTTCAATGCCAGGAACACATCAGTTTCACAGCACTTCTTCATGACTAGCACAATATTCTAGGCACTCTCTTGTTACAACTACTGTACAGTGATAAGGGAAAAGATGTTAATTTTAGGCCAAGTTAGAGTAAAACATGTATAGTAATATTAGTTGTGCATTGAGACAAACTATTATTCTGACATTCTTTGAAGCCTTTGTGGATCTGTTTTACGTTAACTTATTCAGGCCATCACAAGAAACTAATGGCAAACTGACTGGCTTTTGCAGTGTTGTCTCTGAAAGTGAACATTTTATGCCCCAGTCTGAATGACCTTGGTAAAAATTCAGTGTGAAGTGGTTAAAGCTAATTTAATTTTCTGCCTGCACACATCAATGACTTTAAGTATGAAATAACTACCAATTGTTCTTTATGTATGTGTTATCGCTCTAATCTTTATAAAAAAAGATATCCCCCCACCCCTGACACACAAGCTTCAGTGTAAAAATGCCCTGTTCATATTATAGTCCTGTTCAGTTAATTTCATTCATTCATCATCCAATCCTACGTTGCCCCATTACAGGGTCTAGCTCGGGGAAATGCCATTTCTCCCATTTCCTTCGTTGCCCCATGAGGAGCATAGGAGCCCGAGGCTAGGCAGTTGGTCCTGACATTTAAGATGAGTGAGGTACAACTGTTTGTAAGTACAGTGCAAAACACACCTACAGTCGATGCATGACCACCTTCTACCCATGGTCAATAAGTCAAACTTCAGCAAGGGATGACAGGACAGATGATGGACGTTGTGAGCTGCAGAGCTTGGACAACAGGGAGAGTGGATTGCTGCAGCCTGGTAGGGAGAGAGACACTGTGTTACTAGAGTAATAAGAATAAGAACTGCTTAGGAAAAGACATCAGGAAGTTAACTGATGACAATATGGGCCCTGGTGTTATAGTACAGCAGGAAAAACATCAAATGGATAAAGATCAATATGATGGTAATATTTCTTATTATGCTGATGATCATAACTGATCATCAGCATAATAATAAATACTGCCATCATATTCATCATCTTTATCAATATGATGTTTTTCCTGCTGCTGTAGTCCCAGGCTCCTCTGAAGGTGAACCAGTGAACTACAAGCTCTTATCTTGCAGTCAGTCCTCCTCCTTTCAGAACAAGACTGGGTACATGGTTATATCAGTGCCACTGCATGAAGGCATCCTTCAATAGCACCTTAATACAACAAAACATCACAATCCTATTTATATGCTTTCTCTTTCTGTTTTTGGATTCTACCCAACCCAATCTTTTAGTGGAGTTAGAATAATCCATCCATCCATCATCCAACCCTATGTTGCCCCATAAGGAGTGTAGGAGCCCGGGGCTAGGCAAGTTGGTCCTGCCATTTAAGATGAGAGTGACCATCCTCACTCATCCCTGAGTGGCATTTTATGAACTATAAACCCCAATCACCCCTTGGATATAAACCTACACAGGCTCAATCTGATTGGAGAACCTGAATTACCCACTAAACCACCAAGTGCCATAATTTGGTTATATGGTTACCATCCAGCATAGTAAATGGTTTCCTGGTGTACAGGAAACCATTTGGCTTGTCACTCAGTTCAGAGTCACCAATAGGCAGAAGAAAGAGGAGAGAAAGACAGAAGAGGAAGGAAGGAAGAGAGGAAAGGGCAGACACCTAAAGCAGCAGTACACTGAGTGAGTGGATGGTGAGCATCCTCACCTACCAACAAGTTAGGGTAATGAGGATGGGGGGGAGGATAGCAATCATCTCAACCCTATCTAACCCAAAAACCTGTTGGGTGTGCAGTAGTACAGGGGGGATGACTAAGGCCCATATTCTCCTCAGTTAAAGAAACTCCCTAATATCTCTCCTATGATTATTCTGCTTATTACTCCCTTACTATCCTCTTGTGTCATTTAAATCATTACAATACCTCCACAGTCAGCATAAATAACATACAAATTGACTAAGCATCCCTATCCAAATATAATTAGCTACGGAAAAGACGCTAGGCAGCTTCCTTAAGTTACGAGAATATGGACCTAGGAATTATGCTAATACAAAAACAACTAATGCTATTTTGATTCCTATTACAGAGGCAGCTGGAGCTACTCACTGCCAACGAGGCAGTGGTTACCAGCCTCACTTGCCCACCCCTCAGATGTAACCCTTCCAGTCTCCATCCAACTGAAGCACCGTAACCCACTAAACCACCACCCACCATAGCAAATGACATGGCATATAGCAAACCAATTCACTTGTCACTCAGGGGGACTACATGAGAGAGACAGAGAGAGAGAGACTGCATCAAGGAGTCAGGAGGGGATTGGGACATCAAGCAAAGAGAGGGGGGGGGATGGGGACTACATCAAATAAAGAGGAGGGGGGGGGATGGGGACTACAGGTAGACAGGGGGGGGTGGAGACTACATCAAATAGCAGGGGGGAAGGATGGGGACTACATCAAGCAGAGCAGAGATGAGACACTGAGTGGGGGAAGAGAGGGGGTCACTATCAAGTGGGGGGGGAGGGGAGGGGATACAGAAAAGGGGGGAAGGGGGAGAGGACTACACTGAGTGGGGAATGAGAAAAGGGAGAGAGGATGACTGGTCCCCCTCCTTCCACTATTATTATAATAATAATAATAATTATTATTATTATTATGAGTAGGGATGGGTGGGGGGCACAACACTGAGTGGGGGATGATTGCTCCCCCACCTTCCACTCTTATATTACAATTACAAGTATTATTATGATAAAAACAACAACCATTACTGAAAATTTTACAGCTTTCACAAGACAAATGCTAAAGATGGAATAAGATCATTTTTAATCAAGTGGAGGCTGAATGTACTTTACTTAAAATAAAAACAACTGTAAACGTCAATATATTAATTACCTTGGATATCAATGGGTGTAGGAAGATCAAGAAGGGTGACTATGAAGGCACAATTAGGTGTCAACTGGCAGTCCGTCTCTCCCTTAAGGTAGCTGATCACTTGTCCTTGCACCTCTGTTGTCAATGGGATCAGATGAATAACTCTTGATTGGTAGGATAACTTTCGGAACAAAATTGGTTAAAAAAAGATAATCAAATTTTTAAAAACTGCTCTTCCATCCATTATACAAACCTTCAGTAACCCATCAGGAGCATAGGTGCCTGGGTCTACACTACTTAGTCCAGACTGGATTATGAGGCAAGTGACCAGTTGCTCTTTCTTCAGTAAGGAAAGTGTTGGTAGTGTAGGGGTGAAGGGCGGAGGAGAGGCTAGAACTGAGAGAGAAGATGACGAGAAGGAAGAGGAGGTGGAGGAAAAGGCTGGCACTATGAGAAAAGGGGGGAGGAACTGGCATCAAGAGAGGAGAATGGAAGAAAAAGGGGATGGCAATGTGACAGGATAGGTGGGGCAGTATGAAGCTGGTGCGCACACATAGAAAGGAGGAGAAAAAGGCTGGAACTGAGAAGGAGGAGGAGAAAGGGGCTGACACTGAAATGGAAAGAGGAGGAATAAGGAGCTGGCACAAAGAGAGAGAGAAAGGGGTAGGCACAGAAATGAGGGGGAGGAGGAGTAGGAGGCTACAAATGAGAAAGGGGGAGAGGGAGAAGTATGTGAAGGGCACTGGGAAAGCAGGAGTAGAAGGCTGCAAAGGAGAGAGGAGGGAGGGGGGAGAAGGGAACTGGCTGCCTGGCACTGAGAGAAAAGGGGAGGAGATGGAAAATAATAACACTGAGGGAAGAGAGTGAGAGGAGAAAGAGGAAGAGTAATGAAAACTTACTCAGAAGTTACCAGTAATGAAGTTTCAATCCTAAGATTGGTTGGCAAAAAATTTCCATTATGCAAGTAGCCTACCAATAAAATACACCTGACCCTTTCAATATGGTCTCTTGAAATTATTCATTTTCATTATTCACAGACAATTGACATGAAATGTGTTTTATTTCGAAGAGAGTACTAACAGCATCTTGGCTATGAGAAGTTCGTCCCAGTTTGATAAACCTGTCAGAAGAAATGTTACAAATAAATAAAAAATACACCATTATTATCATACTGAAAGGTTTAGCTCCAAAACACAAAACATTATCCACAGACAATTTAAATTTACTACAGGTATATTTTTTAAAAGTACTAGCATCTTGGCTGTGGGTGGTTTGTCAAAATTTGATAAAATTGTTGGAAGAGTGAATTTTAATAATATAATATACATCATCATACTGAAGTTTTATGGGTCCAAAGCACAAAAGGTTAAACTTCAGTAGTCATCATCATCATCATCATCATCATCATCTGGACCTCCTTTCCCACCCAGGGGCAGGGGGAGGAGTAGCAATGTCCAGACAGCCCAAACTTGCCCAATCCAATGAGGCACGCTTCCATTCACCCATCGTTCAAGCCCCCGGAATCCTGGCTCTATCGCATATGCCAAAAACATTCACCACATTCTGTAGCTTCACATAAACATATCCGATTGAGTCAACTTCAGTAGTTTCTTTAAATATACACTCACTATTGCCAGATTAATTACTCCTACATTATATGAACCTCTAGTGATGAGGTGTCTGAAAGCCATATTTAACTCCTCCAGTTACATCTCTTGATATCTTGGCTGGAGGTAAAAAATACAAAAATGAAATAAATATAAACTGATCAGATAGGTATAAGTGAAGCTACATAATGTGGTTAAAGTTTTTTGGCCTATCTGATAGAGCCAGCATTCCATGGGCTTGAATGATGAGTGAATGAAAGTGCAGCCCATTGAAGTGGGCAAACTTAGGCTGTCAGAACGCTGCTACTCCTCACCCTGCCCTAGGGTGGGAAAGGAGGTCTGGATGATGATGATGAAGACAAACCAATTAAGAAAAGATAATTATATAATAAGAGTAATAAAAAAAAACTACGCCAAAAATGCCATGCCAGATTTGTCAGTAAGTTCACCTGACAGACTATGCATCATCTAGACATCAGTGAAGTTTTGTTACCTCATGATACATAGAGATGGACACTTACAGACATAGGTAATTGCATACAGTAACAACAAACACAAGCAAATATGACTAACCTTGCATCATCCAGGTATCGGTGAGTGACTGGAGGCGTTTACCAAGAGACAGTGCTTGTTCGGGCAACACTTAGAGGCTTTGGGTGTTGCTGCTGCCCCTCCACAGTGGATGATGGGCAGGCCTTGTGTGTTGCTGCTGCCCCTCCACAGTGGATGATGGGCTGGCCAGGGGATGAGGGGTGACAGGGTGGAGGAAGTGGGTGGCTCGGCTAATCAGTCTGGCCTAGCACACTAACAATCCTGCTCACTGGCTCAGATCTGATACTTGCCAAATGCCCTGTGGGATAATGAGTCACTTTAACCCCTTCTCTGCAATTACACATATTTTCAGTACTGTACAATCCTGCTATATACAGACAACTTTAGTCTGCCTGGGTAAATAAAACAAATTGGAGAGGTCAGACACACCACTAGAACTGCCTGTTCATACACAGCATCCCAATATTACTCCCCCAATTCCTACCTAAGAAAAGGGATGAGGTAGGATCCCCCTTCCTCCCCACCAGAAAGAGAGTATAACAATCAAACAGCATACCCAGTGACATATGCCACAGTCATCAACACACATCAGCTAACAATCTGAAGTACTGGTTCCACCTTATAAGTACAACCTGGTTAATCATCTTCCCTTTAGTCCTTCTGTAACACCTACACTTATAAAGTATTAAAGGTACCACACAACTTTATCAAGCACACATGCACAACTCAAAATGACGATATGGTTACTCAAACAAAACCCTGATACAAAAGGGCTCCTGATGGTACGGGTAGTTATGTTTATGGAAATCAGTTCATATGAAAGACTACATAACCTATGGGCAAAAATAGGGACTGGGTGTTTAGCTACCACCAACTTACACCTAGAATGCTATATATAAGGCAGTTTTAAACAAATATAATGGTGAGTTATATCTAAAACAAACAAAAGTAATACTGTATATGACCTATAATAATAATGCATAGCTAATGTAATGGATGCATAAAGATCCCAAGAAAATCTGTTGGAATTGGAACCACATCCTCAAACTCCTTACTCTGGCTACTGATTGCATACAACAATCATAAACACAAGTGAAGTAACCCTTCAAGGATTAAGGTTGTGGGTAATACATGGGAATAATTTATCTTACTATTCCCAGAAGCCTCAATCCTGTATGGGGTGACCAGAAACAAACTGCTTCCACATTGCCCTGTCCTTTGGCTGCCCTCCCTCCAACTTAAATCCCCCTCTCTCATTTATCTTTCCACTTCATCCTCCCATCTTATCCCTGGTCTACCCCTCCACCTCATGCACACACTTTCCTGGCCAGTTCTTCATCCTCCCCACATTGCTAGTAATTTATGCCCTTGGTTAACCCACCAGTTCACAGAAAATTATTCCTAACATGTTACCAAACTCCAGGCTACCTGATATCTTAATCTTGTCCCAATTGTTTCAGTGTCTGAGGTGATACACTGGCAAGTATTTATAATGGTCCTACTCCCTACCCGAATAACAGCATGAATAAGCCTCCATAAATTTACTATTAACAAAAATGTTTTAGTTTCTTTTAATCTGATATTCAGTCTAAATGACTTGATTATGAAGTGTTCGTTAACACTGAGTGAAGACAGGTGTAGCACAAAAGCCATTTTACAAACAATTTAAACTTGGTAAAGTATATAAAATGAGATGCCTTCATGTGGTGTACTGGTCAGCTCCACTGCCAGGTTTGACAAACACTCCTCAGTTTCAGCCCTATCCCCAGAAAAGTGGATGGTGAGTTGCAGGAGGAGGCCACAGTTCACTGGGTTCATGTTTCAGATGTGCTTTAGGACACTACTACATGTGTTGTGTGGTGCTGGTGCAGGATTTGTGCATTACACTTAAATGTGTTGTGTGGTGCTGGTGCAGGATTTGTGCATTACACTTACAAATTATAATATCACCTGTAGTGCTGCCAGGGGGTTGGGTACGGCCTGGGGCATTCCAACAGACAGGTACTTGTATACAATTGTCATAAGTGCTGCAGTGAACCCATTTTCATTGTCCTCTTCTCTCCTCTCATTGCTGCAGCCTTCAGATGACCCCAGTGACCTGGATGATGCTGAAGATGGTTTGGTTGATGACCAGGATGACGTACTGGTTGATGCTGCTGACGATGAGGGTGCTGTTCCACCAACTAGTGCATGCACCAGCTGAGTAGAGCAGCCACTGACCTCACTAAGTACACAGCTGCAGAAATGTTGGCACAGATATAGTGTTTGACAAATAAATAAATAACTACATCAATTCATCCCAACTCTTTTTCACCCATCAAGTTAAATAAGTAAACTGAAGTGTTAAAGAAAAGGTCAAGTGATGCATCATCATCATCATCTTGACCTCCTTTCCCACCCTTGGGCAGGGTGAGGAGTAGCAGTGTCCTGACAGCCCAAGTTTGCCCACTCCAATGGGCCACATTTCCATTCACTCATCATTCAAGCCCCTGGAATCCTGGCTCTCTGATATGCCAAAAACTTTCACCACATTCTGTAGTGATGCATACAAGTACATAAAGGAATTTCACAGGAAAAAAAAAAAAAATGAACAAGATTATTAAAATTAATGAATGCCAAAATTACTAAAATGAATGAACACCAAGATATTATAATGAATGAACACCAAGATTACTAAAATGAATGAATGCCAAATGTACTAAAATGAATGCACACCCAGATTACTAAAATGAATGAACACCAAGATTATTAATACAGTTTGCAGACAAGTAATTGGCCTGGGAGGAAGGTAGAGTCCCGGAGGATTGGAAGTCAGGTATAATTATTCCCTTGTACAAAGGAAAAGGGGAAAAAGAAGTGTGTGGTAATCATAGGGGCATTTGTCTTCTTAGTATAATAGGAAAAGTGTATGGTAGGATACTTATTGACAGAGTTAGAGAAAGAACAGAGAAATTAGTTGGAGAAGTACAGGGAGGCTTTAGGAAGGGAAGAGGTTGTGTAGATCAGATATTCATTCTTAGATCTTTAGTGCAAAAGTTTCTAGAGAAGGGAAAGAAGTTGTATGCGGCTTTCATGGATTTGGAGAAAGCATATGACAGGGTGGATAGACAAGGATTGTGGAAAGTGTTAAGAATATATGGAGTAGATGGGAAGTTGTTGAATTCTGTGAAGAGTATGTACGATGGTGCGAAGGCTGCAGTGCGTGTGGATGGTGAACTAAGTGAATTTTTCTCTTTGAAAGTTGGTTTGAAACAGGGATGTGTCATGTCTCCATGGTTGTTCAATCTGTACATGGATGGGGTAATAAAAGAGGTACAAGGTAGGGTAGTGGATGTTGGAGTGGCCCTGGTGAGAGAGGGTAGTGTTTGGAAACTCCCTGTACTGTTGTTTGCAGATGATACTGTGTTGTTAAGTGAAGACGAAGGGGAGCTGCAAGGCTTGGTGGATGAGTTTGGGAGAGTGTGTAAGAAACGGAATCTAAAGGTGAATGTAGGGAAGAGTAAAGTGATGGTCTTTGAGAGAGGTGAAGTCAGTGAATGTACAGCGAGGTTGGATGGTAGGGAATTGGAAAATGTGAGTACGTTTAAGTACTTGGGTAGTGTGATGAGTAAGGATGGAGGTTTGGAGGGTGAAGTGCTTGAAAGGGTACAGCAGGGAAGAAAGGTTGCTGGTTTCTTGAAAGCAGTGATAAGAAGCAAGGAAGTGAGCATGGAAGTGAAAAAGTTACTACATGACAGTATTGTGATACCAACTCTAACGTATGGAAGTGAAGCTTGGACGTTGTTGGAAGGACACAAGTCAAGAGTGAGAGCAGTGGAAATGAGTTATTTAAGAGGAGCCTGTGGAGTCACATGGAGAGACAGGCTGACAGGATATAAAGGAGCGTTGTGGTGTGGATGTGGATGTGATAGGAAGCGTTATGAGGAATACACTGAGGTGGTTTGGCCATGTGGAGAGGATGGAGGGTGAAAGACTGACAAAGAGAGTGTATGTGAGTGAGGTGGAGGGGGGAAGAGGGAGGGGGAGGCCGAGGATGAGATGGAGGGATGGGTGGAGAGGTGTATGAGAGAGGGGTGTGTGAGTTGGGAGCGGGGCAGTGAAATGGCGAGGGACAGGGTGATGTGGAGGCGATTTGTTTGTGGCCACCCCGAATGGGATTGAGGCGTCTGGCAATAGATAGATAGACAGTTGCAGAATAAGACAATGCTATGGCTCTACGTCTTTTCCATGGCAATTTTTCAAGATCAGCACCAAACAGTATTTCAGTGATTATTTCTTGACACAGCACAGCATTCAAAATAGTGTGATGGCAATTTCACACCTAGTCTCATCTTAAATGTCAGGACCAACTTGCCTAGCCCCGGGCTCTTACGCTCCTCATGGGGCAACGTAGGATTGGATGATGGATGGATGGATAGTAGGTCTGGTCAACAGGCGCTCAACCAATCCCAGTATATGGAAAACTCTTTCTTAAATAAACTCTTGTCTAACTTCAACCTGTGATGGAAAGAGTCAGGCTTTCTAAAAAATTTCCACTTCCTATTGTGTCCCGTAAAAAGAGAGAGAGAGAGAAAGAGAGAGAGAGAGAGAGAGAGAGAGAGAGAGTAGTTAAGCATCAGCCATGAAATGAAATAAAACAACATGAAACAAACACACATGGGAATTATGACTGTTAATACTGTGACTCCAGGTTCAACTGTGTGTGAACCCAGTGGACTGCAGGCTGATACTGCCCTTCTGCAGTCCATTATCCTCCTCTTGTGGATAAGGAGGGAACTGGGGGACATTTATATACTTGGGCAGTGCACCCGCCTGGCTATATTAGTGCCACTACATGAAGGCATCCTACTCCAGCACCAAATTAAACTACAGTAATTCCAGATGTGGCCATGTACAGCGGATGGAGAATGAGAGACTGACAAGAAGTGTATGAGTGAGGTGGAGGAGGAAAGGAGGATAGGAAGATCAAGAATGAGATGCAGGGATGGAATGGAGAGATATATGAGGGGGAAGGGTGTGACCTGGAAGAAAGGTAGGGCAGAGGTCAGAGAGACATTGAGGAAATTTGTCTGTTGCCGTCCCTTACAGGATTAAGGCACTGGCAATAGACAGACAGTTCTAAGTATGTGAACCCACCTCATCTTATGCAGTGTGTGGGTTGCTGGTGTCCCTTAACTTGTAAACTGCAGTATTCAGTGCATCAAACTGTTCCCTGGAGCAATGCCACATCCATCATGCCACTCAGCCTGAAAAATGAAAAATATTAGTCATTGGATTGGTTCTTGGGTTTGTGGTAGGAGGTGGTGACCATCATCCACTCACTTGATGTAGTGCTGCCTACTTCTTCCTTAGTCTTTATCATTCTTTTTCTGTGCCTGTCCTCCTCTCTTCCTATTTCTCCCATCTTTCCTGTCACTTCTTATTGCTTTTCTTTCCTTTACAGGTGGCTTTACATTGAGTGACAAGCCAAATGGTTTCCTGTAAGCCAAGAAACCATTTACAACGCTGGGTGGTAACCATATAACCAAACCATACGTGCTCCCTACGTGTCAACAAGTGGGTTGGTGGAGGGTTAGTGCCCCTCCCCGTAAAACAACTAACTCAAAGTCAAATGGCCACCCCTTACGGGATTATGGCGTCTGACAATAGATAGACAGATAGGATTGGTTCTGCCTGATTGGGAATAATGACACTACAAGTACAGCCTGTGTCTAGGAGGTGGAGCTATGATTCCAGGGGCTTGAATGGTGAGGGAATGAGTGTGTGACCCATGTATGGTGATCAGTTCTCCCACAATCATTTTCCCCCTTTTCCTTGCTTTCTGGACCCTACCTCACCCCACCTGAGTGTGGAAAAGACAAACGGGATGAAGACGATGATGATAATTGTCCACAGTTAAGGAGATACTGACCTGGAAATTTGCACACCCATATTCCAGCATGTCACTTACATTTCATACCAAACTGGAATATCTATCTATCTATTACCAGACGCCTTAATCCTGTTAGGGGTAGCCACAAACAAATCGCCTCCATGTCGTCCTGTCCCCTGCCATTTCTCTGCCCTGCTCCCAGCTCACACCCCCCTCTCTCATATACCTCTCCCCTCCATTCCACCACCTCATCCTTGGCCTCCCCCTCCCTCTTCCCCCTTCCACCTCACTCACATACACTCTCCTTGTCAGTCTCTCTCTCTCCATCCTCTCCACATGGCCAATATAACCAATTGGCTTAAATACCTGGTTATACAAACATCCCTCAAGTACTTCCCTGTCCCCTGAAAGATGGATGGCACACTGCATGAGAAAGGCATCTAATACACCTGTAGTTTGCTTCAGCTACGCCTGGGGTTACAACTACTACTACACTGAATGTATAACTTCATGATACCGTAGCTGACTGACTGACTAAGAGGGTGTATGTGGGTGATGTGGAGGGAGGGAGAGGGAGGGGGAGACCGAGGATGAGGTGGAGGGATGAAGTTGAGAGGTGTATCAGGGAGGGGGGAGTGAGTTGGGAGGAGGGCAGTCAAATGGTGGGTAACAGAGCGACTTGGAGGCATTTTGTCTGCGGCCACCCTTCGCAGGATAAGGGCATCGGGCTATAGATGGACAGATAGATAGACCACAGCTGGCAAGGTATGGTGCACATCTCCCTGAAAGTTGCTTTACACCATACTGTCCTTCACTACATTCTCTATCAGCCTGTACAATATCATAAGATCCATTGGTCAAACCCTTTTTAATATTTTTGCAATTCTTTTCTCTGCACATGAGTTATAGCGAATTTTGTTTCCAAAGCCACAGCTGAGTGGTCCTGCCGCCTATCATCAAACTCAATGGCAATTCTGACTACACGAAGTCCATATTTCTGATTACTAAGGTTTTCTGATTTAGTCTGTGGTAGTTGGAGGTGCTCATCATCCACTCACTCGATGTAGTGCTGCTCTCGGGTGTCTGCCCTTTCCTCTCCTCCATCCTTCTTTTCTCCGATCCTCGTCTGTCTTTCTTTCCTTCATTCTTTCCTCTTCCTTCTGCCTATGGGTGACTGTACACTGAGTGGCAAGCCAAATGGTTTCCTGTACACCAGGAAACCATTTACTATGCTGGGTGGTAACCATATAACCAAATTATGGCGCCTGGTGGTTTAGTGGGTAATTACAGCGCTCCAATCGGATTGAGCCGGTGAAGGTTTATATCCAAGGGATGGTTGGGGTTTATTGCTCACATAATGCCACTCAGGGATGAGTGAGGCTGGTCACTCTCATCTTAAATGTCAGGACCAACTTGCCTAGCCCCGGGTTCCTACGCTCCTCATGGGGCAACATAGGATTGGATGATGAATGAATGATTCTGTATTAATAATTATCTATCAACCTATTTATCACCAGGTGATTAATTCCAAATGAGATGACCACAAATGAATCCCTTCCATGTCATCACCTTCTCTGCCACGAGGCTGCCTGCTCTCCAACTCACACCACTCTCTCTCATATACTATACCTCTCAGCCCATTCCCTCCAGCCTATTCTTGGTCTCTGCCTCCTCCCCCCCCTCCCTCCACCTCATCGACACACACACACACACACACTCTCCTAGTCAGCCTCTCATTCTCCATCCTTTCCACATGACCAAAGCATCTCAAAGTATTTCTCCTAATACTTTCTGGCACATCCACATCAACACCACAGCACTCTCTAATCTGAAAAATCTGATATCCAAAAACCTGTACTTCACAAACTAATTGTACATCCAACAAGGGTGTGCTGATATTGCCTGTCACCACACACACCATGCATATGTGAAGACCAAGCAGGGCTGGTTGTTAGAAAATATAAAAATAAATAAGAGTTACCTCATTTGCTTGTATGGCTCCCACATGCTTGCATGTGTTTGCCTTGGTCACCCAGTGGTGGCTGTCAGTGCTGCTTAATCTACAAAACTGCACACTGGCATCCTGCTGTCATTCCCCAGGAAAACTGTGAGGCAGCAGCATCTGTAGCCTGTAAAGTAAACATGTTACCATTAGACACTGGCCATAACAACACTTGTGTTTTGTATAGGCTTCAATTACCATTACCATGTACACTGCAGCTTTGGAAAAAAAAAAATTGCCTTGCACTGAGAAAGAATAGTTTGACCAAATGAATATCAGGTCATATTGGCTCAAGGAATGCAATTACGTACTGTACAGGGTATGTGAAACAGTTTTCAAGGTCATGTGTGTTATACACTATATAACTATAACTACTACACTGCTCTGAAGTTATTAAATTTTTCAGTACTGTACACTTTTCAACGATTCTGTTTTATCAAACCAGTCTAGACAGAAATGAGTCTTAAAATTACTGAGCAGTATTATGATAAACAGTACCTGTCAATCCCATTTTACCCTCTACAAGGTGTTGGGGCCAGAGGCTACATTACCCTGGTCAGGTACATTAAGGTAAGTTCTGACCACCATTCCAGCACCACTTCTGGTGACACTATAAGATACCTGTTGGCCATCACCCTATGCAAGGCCATCACTCTGACTGGGGTGTTCTTGGCCACCAGATAAAAAAGCAGCTGCCTGGTACAGTAAAGTAAACTCTCAATTATCTGTCACTGAAATATCCAGCCCAACACAATATCCGGTGCTGCAGGCTCGGCTCTATTAAAGGAATATCAGGCAAAATTATGCAGCATCCAGTGCTGAAATGGGATGTATCTGGCTGTTCTATGCAACGTCCACCATTGAGGTGTATAAACAGTAACTCACCAGCACCCGGGAAAACCCCAAAGCTTGCAAATCAATGAAAACACCCGCTATGCCCCAGCCAATTAGAATCTGTTGTGGGAGCAGCTCACCCGGCACCCCAAGAATACCATTGCCCTCTCATTCTTGCCTGTGGATGTCACGTTGTAAAGACATGTCTGTGTGCTCTGTTCTTCTGACCATGCAGTCATGAAACCCTAGTGCTGTGACTAACTCTGTTGCATTCCATGTTTGTTGTTATTGCAAAGCTTATGGCCTGGGGTGATCTTTGGGGAAGCCATTCGCCACTTGACCACATGGGATTAAGTACACTGTACAGTACTGTACTGCATGGTGTACAACTCTACTCTCCATTGATGCCACAACTTGGTGAGTACATTCAGCAGTACACTATGTACTGCATTACTGTACTGTATCATTACTGTATTGTATTTCATGCTTAGTTTTCATCTTTAACTCATGGGGAAGTTTTTAGGATTAAGGGTAAAAATGGATAGTAACATTATTTGGCTCAACGCCAAATGATGAGCCGCTGGGGAGGTACTCTGCAATATCCAGCATTTCCCTTTATTTGGCATAGGGCTTTTTATTTTTTTTTTTATAAATAACAGAACGGAGGAAGGAAAAACAAATGGGGGGGGAAAAAAAAAATCCATACACCAGATTACTGGTGTCCTCCATTCATAAAATATCTGTAACAGTTAGACTTGAACAGTTGTGGGTTGAAATTTGGAGGAAAACAACTCTGGGGAAGCGAGTTCCAGAGAGATGCAGTTCGGGGAATGAAAGAATTCTGATAGGCAGAAGTTCTGCAATATGGTTGAGTGACATTCCAGTCATGAGCGCTACCAGATGCCCGTGTAGCACGAGGGAAGGCATGGAGAGGTGGCACCATGGACGCAACCTCGTCTGAGCACTTGCCAAAAAAATATCTGTAAAATAATGCAAGGGAGGCAACATTCCTTCTTACTTGCAGGGGAGGTAGTTTATATGTAATGGCAGGGTTGTTAATGATTCTAACAGCTTTATTCTGAATTTTGTCCAGTTGTCTCAATGCAACCTCTCCACAACCATTCCACAAGGGTGAGCAATATTCAAGCTGAGAGCGCACATGACTCTTATAAATTATAGCTAACTGCTCATCGGTGAAGAAGTTACGGACTCTGTACAATAATCCAAGTTTCTTGGAGGCGGTTTTAGCAAGTGATCTGACATGAGAGGTCCAGTTGACGGCACTGTTAAGTGAGACACCAAGAATTTCAATACTTTTGGAGATGGGAATATTAGTAGCACTGAAGGTAATGTACGAATCTGGCAATATCTGTCTATTAGTAAACTGTATATATTTAGTTTTACTAGCATTAAAAGAGACAAGGTTGTTTTGTCCCCATTCACTGATTGTAGCTAGATCTTGATTTATGGAGATGGCTGTACTGAGTTGAGAGGTAGAGATATTAGACTTTGTAAATGGATGTCTGAGTGTGAATGAACTATGTAGTGTTGAGTCATCTGCATATGAGTGAACGGGATTGTGAGTGACAGATAAGAGATCATTAATATGAACCAGAAATAGGGTTGGCGCCAGAACTGATCCCTGCGGCACGCCGGCGTTAACTGAGTGGAAATTCGAATATACATCATCTACTTTTATTTTCCTGTCACTAAGATAAGAAGAAATCAAAGGAACAAAAGACGTTAGTCCATAGTAGGGCTTGGCTAAATACAACAGAATGGTGTTGATCAAAATGTTTAGCCAATATAAATGATGCATTAATTTACAATGTTTTTTCATTCCTTCGTGGTTTTGTTCGATGCAGCTTGTGTCATCCAGTAACGAGCGGGTGAGATTAGGTTTTATGCAGCCTTCGTCATCCAGTAACAAGCGGGTGACTTGTGCACCACTACCCTAAGTATGGAAAAGGTTAAATATCCAGGAGAAGATAAGCTGGTGTACAATGACTGAGTTGTGTACCCTAAGCAGAATCTGTTTTACAGGCTATATTAATATATCAAATCATACTCCTAAAGGAATTGCTTAGCATAGGCCACCTGGCTTACTGCATTTTTTTTTTTTTAAGTCTTACGTTCACATACACTTTATGTTGCACAAAAACCTACGTTAGCACCTCTATCTCTCAATTATATCAGTAATTATGATAATCCTTAATGCCTTCTCATACACATAATTACCTCCTGGTCTTCCAGGCAATAAGGATGACATTTCTGGTGATTTAAAAACAAATAACAAATTAACTGGCTCGACTTCGGGCCCTTAACTAAAATGTAAACATATTTCAGCGTTAACAATACCCATTATTACAAAACAATAAACTTAAAATGAGGCAATATTATTATTTTCCAGCCTGCCTCTACAGATGATAAAATTTCAGCCTTAAAATAAACAGGGATGTCAGGACTATATGGGATTTAAAACCTGTCATCAACGTACCTGGTTTAAATGGACAGCTTGGCTCACCTGAAGTAAACACAGCCCTCCATTCTTCTTACAGCTAATAATCACACCCTTATATAACTAATTCCAATCCTCAATAATGGTGCCAGACATCAATTAACGCACAGACGTACCGTACATAATAAGATATTGCTAAGAGAAACATGAAAGAAACAAATATTCCCTCACAACTTCCTCCACCTCTCCAGCCCCTTCCCATAATTCCTGTGACGTACACCTATTTCTTTTGTTTTCATGTCATATTTTACGTAGATTTTGAACTGAAATATTTATTGTTGTAAAAGGTACATAGATTTAATTATGGATATTTTAACATCTTTCGAAATAATATTCAAAGTGTAATATATCCAAAGTGGTAATCTCGTTATTGCCGAATTCGTAGTACTTTCCCAGTGACTTATTTTACATAACACAATATTTTATGTTTCTAATGTTAAGAGGAAAGAATTTAGGCGTAAAACATTCCACCTTTCCATTCTGATTGGGTAGTTGTAACAATAAATTAACACCACTGTGGTGCTAGTCACCAAGTGCTATGGAAAGGATGCAGAGCTGCAGCATTGCCTGCCTCTGTCCTACGGTAAATAACAGCAAAATAACGAAAATCTGTGGAAAATAGGCACAGAAGAACTGAAATATATGGTAAATGAGCAGAAAAGGAAATTACTACAGCTGTGCCCCCTCCTCATAGCACTTCTTCGTGACCAGCATCTCGCATTCAAAATAGAGAGATGACAGTTTTAGGCCAAGTTAGAATAAAAAGGATTTAAACTCGTATCCTGTTAGATTAAGGACGCTCCCTAACACCTTTTCCTTAGTGATTTATTTTGTTTATTACACCTTGCTGCAGGCAGGAGTGGAGCCGGGGGGACGAGAGAGAGAGAGGGCGTTATTTATGACGTTTTGGTGGCTGTGTTACTTAAGGTTATGGTGAGAGAGAGAGAGAGAG
Source organism: Coenobita brevimanus (assembly GCF_032717465.1). NCBI lineage: Eukaryota > Metazoa > Arthropoda > Malacostraca > Decapoda > Coenobitidae > Coenobita > Coenobita brevimanus. Next base: position 107,160 of record NW_027642860.1, read on the forward strand.
AGAGAGAGAGAGAGAGAGAGAGAGAGAGAGAGAGAGAGATTTTCTGCCCAGGTGCACTAGTATACCCAGGTGCACTGGTATACCCAGGTGCACTAGTATACCCAGGTGCACTAGTATACCCAGGTACACCAGTATACCCAGGTGCACCAGTATACCCAGGTACACCAGTATACCCAGGTACACCAGTATACCCAGGTGCACTGGTATACCCAGGTGCACTAGTATACCCAGGTGCACTAGTATACCCAGGTACACTGGTATACCCAGGTGCACCAGTATACCCAGGTACACTAGTATACCCAGATGCACCAGTATACCCAGGTGCACTAGTATACCCAGGTGCACCAGTATACCCAGGTACACCAGTATACCCAGGTGCACCAGTATACCCAGGTACACCAGTATACCCAGGTGCACCAGTATACCCAGGTGCACCAGTATACCCAGGTGCACTAGTATACCCAGGTGCACCAGTATACCCAGGTACACCAGTATACCCAGGTGCACCAGTATACCCAGGTACACCAGTATACCCAGGTACACCAGTATACCCAGGTACACCAGTATACCCAGGTGCACCAGTATACCCAGGTGCACTAGTATACCCAGGTGCACTAGTATACCCAGGTGCACCAGTATACCCAGGTGCACCAGTAAACCCAGGTGCACCAGTAAACCCAGGTGCACCAGTATACCCAGGTGCACCAGTATACCCAGGTACACCAGTATACCCAGGTGCACTAGTATACCCAGGTGCACTGGTATACCCAGGTGCACCAGTATACCTAGGTGCACTAGTATACCCAGGTGCACTGGTATACCCAGGTACACCAGTATACCCAGGTGCACCAGTATACCCAGGTACACCAGTATACCCAGGTGCACTGGTATACCCAGGTGCACCAGTATACCCAGGTGCACCAGTATACCCAGGTGCACCAGTATACCCAGGTGCACCAGTATACCCAGGTGCACCAGTATACCCAGGTACACTGGTATAGTCTATGCCGATGACTACATACAGCAACTTTTACACAGCAAGCAGTTCAGTAGTTTGGCTGCACAGGAGGGAAAAAATGAAAAAAGAATAACCCAGAGGCGCCAGTGCTAAGGGGAAAAATATATATGCCAAAAGAAGCATACAAGCAAGATACATCACTGCTGAAAATGTCACGGCTCTATCCCGAACGGTGTTGCAATGCCAGCCTTCTACATCTTACCCCCCTCCCCCCAGGAGAAAAAGAAATATCTACAGTATCAATAAGAACTCCACAGAATATGGAGTTCTTAACAATAATAATAATAATAATAACAACAACAACAACAACACAATATACTACTACTACTACTACTACTACTACTACTACTAATAATAATAATAATAATAATAATAATAATAACAATAAATAATAATAATAGTAATAATAATAATACTAACAACAACAACAACACAATATATTAATAATAATAATAATAATAATAATAATAATAATAGTAACAATAAAACTAATAATAATAATAACAATAATAATAATTATTATAATAATAATAATGATAATAATAATAATAATAAGACAACAATAACACTAAAAATAATATACCGTAATAATAATAATGATAATAATAATAATAATGACAACAATAACACTAATAATAATATACCGTAATAATAATAATGATAATATAATAATGGTAATAATAATAATAATAACAATAATAATATCAACAACAACAACAATAGCACTAATATTATTATTAATAATAATAGTAATCATCACCAGCAAAATCATTACAATACTACTACTGCTACTACTACTACTACTACTGTACTACTACTACTACTACTGTACTACTACTACTACTGTACTACTACTACTAATAATAATAATAATAACAATACTAATAATAATACTGGACATGTGATACATTTGCGGTAAACTGCGTATACTCTGTGTATGGATGTATTGGTCTGTTTATCTACACACACGTCTATCAACAGCGAAAAAAAAAAGTATATTATTATTATCATTATTGTTGTTGTTGTTGTTGTGGTAGGTGGGGGCGCTCACCATCCACTCACTCGATGTATTGCTGGTCTCATATGAGTGCCATTTCCTCTCGCTCTTTCCTTCTTTCCTCTCCTGTATTTCTTTCCTTCTTACTTTCTTTCTGCCTGTGGGTGACTCTATACTGAGTGACAAGCCAAATGGTTTCCTGTACACCAAGAAACCATCTACTACGCTGGGTGGTAACCATATAACAAAATTATGGCGCCTGGTGGTTTAGTGGGTAATTACTGTGCTCCAATCGGATTGAGCCGGTGAAGGTTTATATCCAAGGGATGGTTGGGGTTTATTGTTCATGTAATGCCACTCAGGGATGAGTGAGGCTGGTCACTCATCTTAAATGTCAGGACCAACTTGCCTAGCCCCGGGCTCCTACGCTCCTCATGGGGCAACACAGGGTTAGCTGATGATGATGATGATGAGTATTACTATTATTACCAGCTGCTATAGCGAAGCTGGTATTTTTTCAATGTGTGTGTGTGTGTGTGTGTGTGTGTGTGTGTGTGTGTAATTCACCGGGTCGGTCAGAATCATTAATGGTCGAGATGGTCGTGATCGTCAGCTTTTACCCTCCCGGAAGGGAGCTGAGAGCTCATATAGTCCGATCTAAGGGCAAGGCTGTGACCTTCACACACTCACACACCCGTCCTCTTGCTCAAGGGGGACAGTAACCGCCCACTTCGTCAGTGAAACTTTTCGCAGCCTGAGCGAGGCGCGAACTCCCGTCTGCCAGATGGCAAGCGAGAACGCTACCACTGAGCCAGCGAGCGGTGTGTGTGTGTGTGTGTGTGTGTGTGTGTGTGTGTGTGTGTGTGTGTGTGTGTGTCTTAGCACGATAACTTCGCAACCGCTCAAGATATCATCACAAAGTTTTACAGGTGTGTAGATGGGATGAAAATCTACAAGTTCGAAACTGGTGAAGGTAGGTCAAGGTCAAGGACATATTCCAGGCCGCGCTAGATGTGTATCGGCTGGCGGCTGGTGTGATTCCCCCCTTTGGGGTCCTATAGTTATTATTATTATTATAATTATTATTATTATTATTATTTCTAGCCTGGTCTATCTGTCTGTCTGTCTACCCACCTATCTATCTAGCTCTATCTGTCTTTCCATCAGTCAAATACGGATATCACTACATAAGGTGAGTGGATGGTATATACTAGACAGACATACACGGATAGACGGAGAGAGAGAATCAGTGTCAAAACATTCACGTTATCGAGTTGACCTATTTATGTATGTATGTGTCTGTCCATCTATCCAATATATCTACCACTACATCAGGTGAGTGGATGGTATGTACCAGAGAGAGAGAATCAGTGTCAAAACATTCACGTTATCGAGTTGACCTATTTATGTATGTATGTGTCTGTCCATCTATCCAATATATCTACCACTACATCAGGTGAGTGGATGGTATGTACCAGAGAGAGAGAATCAGTGTCAAAACATTCACGTTATCGAGTTGACCTATTTATGTATGTATGTGTCTGTCCATCTATCCAATATATCTACCACTACATCAGGTGAGTGGATGGTATGTACCAGAGAGAGAGAATCAGTGTCAAAACATTCACGTTATCGAGTTGACCTATTTATGTATGTATGTGTCTGTCCATCTATCCAATATATCTACCACTACATCAGGTGAGTGGATGGTATGTACCAGAGAGAGAGAATCAGTGTCAAAACATTCACGTTATCGAGTTGACCTATTTATGTATGTATGTGTCTGTCCATCTATCCAATATATCTACCACTACATCAGGTGAGTGGATGGTATGTACCAGAGAGAGAGAATCAGTGTCAAAACATTCACGTTATCGAGTTGACCTATTTATGTATGTATGTGTCTGTCCATCTATCCAATATATCTACCACTACATCAGGTGAGTGGATGGTATGTACCAGAGAGAGAGAATCAGTGTCAAAACATTCACGTTATCGAGTTGACCTATTTATGTATGTATGTGTCTGTCCATCTATCCAATATATCTACCACTACATCAGGTGAGTGGATGGTATGTACCAGAGAGAGAGAATCAGTGTCAAAACATTCACGTTATCGAGTTGACCTATTTATGTATGTATGTGTCTGTCCATCTATCCAATATATCTACCACTACATCAGGTGAGTGGATGGTATGTACCAGAGAGAGAGAATCAGTGTCAAAACATTCACGTTATCGAGTTGACCTATTTATGTATGTATGTGTCTGTCCATCTATCCAATATATCTACCACTACATCAGGTGAGTGGATGGTATGTACCAGAGAGAGAGAGAGAGAGAGAGAGAGAGAGAGAGAGAGAGGTACTGATGTCTTTTAATCTGTTTTCGCATCTATCTATCCAGTAAAGCTATAGTTACATCAGGTGAGTGGATGGCATACACTGGTTGGACAAACAGATAAAGAAAAATACTGATGTCTTTAATATACTTTTGCATCTATCTATCTACCCAGTAAATCTATCACTACAGCAAGTAAGTGGATGATCCGTACTCGATAGATAGACATGCTTATAGACTGATACAAAGATGTTGAGGCCTTTCATCCACTTTGCCTCTATCTATCTATCTAGATAACAAATCTATCACTACATCCGGTGAGTGGATAGCACGTACTAGAGAGGAAAATATTGTTATCTTTAACCCATTATTACATCTATCTACCTATCTAATAAATCCATCACTACATCAGGTGAGTGGATGGTAAATACTGGTGTTGGTGGATATCTATATATCCATCAAGTGCACCTGTCTATCTATTTACCTGTCTATCTACATACTACACCTATTTATCTATGCAATAAATCTATAACTTTATCAGGTGAGTGGATGGTATGTACTAGATAGACAGATATAGATAGTGAAAAAATCAACATCAGTGATTCAACAAATTCAAAAGTAATTATCTATTTTTGCATCTACCTATCTATCTATCCAAAAACTATCACTACATCAGGTGAGTGGATGGTACGTACTAGAGATGGATGGACAGACAGACAGACAGGCAGACAGCCAGAGATCCATTTTTATCAATAATTTATTGAAAAAGTGTATTTATGTATTTATCTGTCTATATATTTATCTATCCTATAAATCTATCACTACATTAAGTGAATGGATAGTACGTACTAGTTAGATAGATAGACAGACAGATAGATAGAGAATTGCTATTTATCATGTTTTAATCTATTTTTGGGTCTATTAATCTATCCAATTCATATATCGCTACATCAGGTGTGTGGATGGTACGTACTAAATAGACAGTTAGACAGACAGACATAGAGAAAAAATATTGATGTCTTTTAATATATTTTTACATATCTGTCTATCCAATAAATCTATCATTACATCAGATAGATAGACAGATAGATAGACAGATAGACATGGATGGACAAAGAAAACTCAAATCATTCTTACTCATCAGATTGAAGGTTGATCTATTTTTGCGTCTATCTATCCGATAAATCTATCACTACATCAGGTGAGTGGATGGTAGCTACGACAGACTGAAAGGAAAAAATATATATATATATTTTTTTTACAATTTCAAAGTTAATCTATCTAGCCTTCTCTTCCATCTGTCTATCTGTCCAATAAATCTATCACTACATCGGGTGAGTGGATGGTACGTAGTGGGCAAAATGCGTGTCCACATTCGTCTTGGTAGGTAGGCTGAAAAATGACTTAGGCGTATGTATCTATCTTTGATTATCGATAGATTAAAGGTGAACTGATGACCTGTTTGTAGGTCATGTGGAAAGATTAAATAATAATAATAATACCCGGTAATAATAATAATAATAATAATAATAATAATAATAATAATAACAGCAGCAGCAGCAATGGTGGTAGTAGTAGTAGTAGTAGTAGTAGTAGTAGTAGTAGTAGTAGTAGTAGTAGTGGTGGTAGTAGTAGTAGTAGTAGTGGTGGTAGTAGTAGTAGTAGTAGTAGTAGTAGTAGTAGTAGCAGCAGCAAATAATAATAATAATAATAATAATAATAATAATAATAGTAGTAGTAGTGGTGGTAGTAGTATTAGTATTAGTAGTAGTAATAATAGTAATAGTAGTAGTAGTAGCAGCAGCAGTTGTAGCAAATAATAATAATAATAATAATAATAATAATAATAATACATTTCAACTCACCCTGTGTTCATACCAGGCATAGTTTCCTTTTTCCGGCACTTGTGCCACTTGCCTCGCCTCCACAGTAATCCAGTCTGTCCATTCATCACGGCAAACACAATCGCTAACGTCCAATAAAAGGGATTTAATCCCCGAGCTAGGCAACTATGGCCATATAGCCCCGCTAGGTTACAGGAGCGCGCTACCACTCCCGGCAAGGCAGTCCCGGGCGAGGCTCGAACTCGCAATCCCCCGATCACGACTCCGATGCTCTACCACTGAGCCACAGTGCCCCCAACGTCCAATAAAAGGGAAACGCAAAGTTAGTACGAGCTGCGCACACCAACATCCCCCCACTTCCTGACCCGCGGGGTGACTGACTGCCCGATGGTCTGCAACGCTGCGTCTCAAGGGTCACGTGACCAAGGCAACATTGTGCCTGAGATTCCTCCAGTTAAATTTATGACGATTAAAACCAATATTACACGAATTTTTTACCCATGTTTTAAATCAGTAAATGATACAACAGATTTTACTTGATAGGATCATAATGGAAAGAAAAAAATAAAGTAGAAAATATCACCATCGTAGTGTACGTTGGTCGTTTCTTTTAAAAGACTGCATCTGCGGCAGCTGCCTTCAGGTGTACCATCACTCAACATTGGCAACGCTGATTTACTTTTTAAATCTTTGAATGTTTACAGGTAATGTCTTGATTATTTCTGACGTGCTTGTAATAAACAAGTAATGGTAGAGTTTATTTATCTTTAAGGAGATTATTGGTTCTGTGAACCTTATTTACCGTAGTTCAGAGGCTAAATAAGATGATGTTACGGCCCTGCATCCTCACCACAGCATTCCCTCGAGACTGGCGCCATTTCTGCGTCAACATCTTGTTACCGGTCAACAAACAAGGTGTAAATATGGCAAAAGAAGCCAACTGATGAGAATTCTGAGATTATACTTGACAGAAATGCAAGAAAATGCTTACGGGACACCCAGATTAAACAAATACGTCCAACAAATGACTACTAAAAGCAAAACACATCTCAGGAAGTTGCCGTTAACGGTCAGCGCCTGCAACTTGGCGCCGCTGTCCTTGCAATGTGTCCTTGAAATGTTTGGACGGTTAAAGGCAGTTGTGGCAGTGTTGGCGCGTCCTTTGCAATAGGTCAGTGATAATAGAGGTTGCACTTAACCCTTTCCCTGCTGCTGCACAAGGCGTCTGTTGTCATCTGATGCAACTGGCCAATTTGACATCTGCAATACTGAGTCCTGCTGGCATAACATTCAACCAGCTTTAGTTATCAGGTAGCAATGAGTCTCCTTGGTTACTAGTCAAACCGCACCTCAAATCTGACTTACTTGGCCGTCCACTGCAACTACTACAACCAAATATTACCAGTACTACTACTACCAACGCTACTACTACTACTACTAATACCACTATTACTACTACTACCACTACTACTACTACTACCACCACCATCACCACTACATTGGACTTAGCGTGTATAAATCATACCAGGATGTTGTTGTTGTTGTTGCTGCTTACCCCTACCTACAGTAGTGTGTGTGGCCGAGCAGACCCGTCGACCACAGTTAAGTGCTTCTGTGGGGCCGCTACAGGTACAGTACAACGT
>NW_027642860.1:120000-127500 GCF_032717465.1 Coenobita brevimanus
AAGAAACAGGGAAGTGAGCATGGAAGTGAAAAAGTTACTACATGACAGTATTGTGATACCAACTTTAACGTACGGGAGTGAAGCATGGACCTTGTTGGAAGGACGCAAGTCAAGAGTGAGAGCAGTGGAAATGAGTTATTTAAGAGGAGCCTGTGGAGTCACATGGAGAGACAGGCTGACGAATGAGGATATAAAGGAGCGTTGTGGTGTGGATGTGGATGTGATAGGATAATAAATAAATAAATAAATAACTTTATTTCCACTAAGCAGTGGTTATTAATAAAGATACATGTTCCGATATATAGTAAGTACAGTACAATGAAAACATGAAAAATCAGTACATATGAAGACAAATTTAGAGCAAAATAAAATCTCAATTGGGATTTTTATCTTGCAAATGCATCCAAGGTATTTCAAGTCATAAAACATTTTTCTCTCCCATAAGAAAACACAGCAGCCTAGATTTGAATACTGGTAGGCTACTGGCGTTGGTTATTAAAGCAGGCAATTCATTCCAGAGCTTCGGGCCCTGTACAGCGAGTGACCTGGCACCAGTGCTAGTGTGGACTCTTGGTACATATAGGCTATTTTGTTGCCTGGTTACACTTCCAGTCACGTTATGCACAGAAGCAAAGGACATAAACCATTCAGGGTACACACCACGCAGTATCTTATACATAGTACAGTACGTATCAAATGCATGCTTTTGTTTAATATTTAGCCATCTTAACTCTTTCAGGACTGGAGAAACATGATCGTATTTCCTCATTCCACCTACAGCAACTTTAGCAGCAAAGTTCAATAGTTTCTGGGCACTGTGTATAAGAGTTCCGTTGGTTGTACCCCATATCCTAATACAATAATTAATCAAGCTCAATACAAGAGCTTGAATTATGATTATACGAGTCTGTTTCTGGAAATTGTCACTTAAACGATTTATATACATCAATGTCCCCATGACTTTTTTTTTTAACTCATTAATATGCACATCAAAGCTCATATACTTATCAATATAAAGACCTAAATTTTTAACATGACTACTAGGAGTGATGTTATTGCCATCAAACTTTACAGTTGCATTAGCAGGTATACGTGATAAGAGTTGTCGATTTCCAATAAAAATACATTGAGTTTTATTTGGGTTAATCATGAGACCATTCCTAAGAAAATACTGATTAGCTTTGACAAGGGTTTCTTCAGTCTTAGTGATAAGATCCTCCAGATTATTTATAGTACCTGTATGAAGGAATTGTGTATCATCAGCATATTGTGTTAATATACAGTCATTTAAATAAGTTGATATGTCATTTACGTAGATATTGAATAAAAGTGGACCTAGAATTGAACCTTGTGGGACCCGTAAGTTACATTCTGCTTTGTAGATACGACATCATTTAATCGAACAGACTGAGTTCTGTTACTAATGTAACTATTAATCCAAAACGAATCAATTTTTACCTTGGCACATTTATCTATGAGGATGTCATGGCTAACACTATCAAAAGCTTTAGAGAGGTCACACAAGGTTAACAGAGATATTTTCTTTTGGTCCATATTGTCATAAATTTCATCAGTTATAACAGTAAGAGCAGTCTCAGTAGAAAGCTTTGATCGGAAACCATGCTGAGTGTTAGATAAAAGTCTCTTTGTTTCTAAAAAGTTTAATAGTTGATTAGCAACTACCTTTTCTAATATTTTAGAAACAGTAGGTAATAGTGAGATGGGCCTATAATTATTAACATTGTTGATATCACCTGTTTTGAAGACGGGGACAACCAATGCGTGTTTCCATGTCGTAGGGAATATACCAGTTGTGATAGAGGTGTTAACGATACAAGTTAAGTAAAACGCGATGACGTAGAGTGCGTCTTTGATGAAGCGAAGAGATATGCCATCAGAGCCATATGAACTACTTTCCTTGAGACTTTTAACTGTAAGGACTATCGTATTGGTGTCCACAGGCTGAGGTCTAAAGTATTCATCTTCTGTAAGGCTTGTTAGAGGCATGTCAAATTGATTGTTAGCAAGGTTTTGTTGCGTCTTATCATATGTAGATTTACCAACGTTTGCAAAAAATCTATTAAATTCTTCTGCTTTCTCATCTTTATTTTCAAAGTTCTGATTATTAGATTTTTTATTCTTTCCTGGAACAATTTCCCTGATGACCTTCCAAGTAGCAGCAGTATCACCTTTAGTACTGTTAAATTGATTATGATAATGTTCAGCCTTTGACTGGCTAATAAGGACCTTTACTTTTTTTTTTTCGGTTTTATACTGCTGTTGCAATTCAGTATTATATCTATCAGTTTTTAGCTTTTTCTGAATGTAGTTTCTATTCATAATAGCTTGGCGTATTTCATCATTAAACCACGGAGAGAAAGGTCTAGTAACATTTTTGGTAACTAACGGTGCACAGGTGTTCAGACATTCCGTAATAGTGTTAGTAAGTATGTCTACTTGCACATTTATGTCATCAGTAAAGAAAACCTGATTTAAAATATCACACTGCTGAAGTAAACAGGAACAAAGGGCATCACTATTATAGTTGCCAAGGTGACGAAAAGTTCTGGTAACAGGTGTGCGTTTTGGTTTGCTAATGTTCACTTTGGCAGTAATCAGGTCATGATCTGCAATGATATGAGGTACTACATCATGCGAGATTATGATGTCAGGTTTATTAGTTATAATTACATCGAGTAGAGTGGCTGATGTAGGGAAGCGTTATGAGGAACACACTGAGGTGGTTTGTCCATGTGGATAGGATGGAGGGTGAAAGACTGACGAAGAGAGTGTATGTGAGTGAGGTGGAGGGGGGAAGAGGGAGGGGAAGGCCGAGGATGAGATGGAGGGATGGGGTGGAGAGATATATGAGAGAGGGGGGTGTGAGTTGGGAGCAGGGCAGTGAAATGGCGGGGGACAGGGTGACTTGGAGGCGATTTGTTTGTGGCCACCCCAAACGGGATTGAGGCGTCTGGCAATAGATAGATAGATAGATAGATTATTATTATTATCATTATTATTATTATTATTATTGTTATCATTATTATTATTATTATTATTATTATTATTGACAACTGGACCAGATAGACAGATAGATATAGATAGATAAACAGATAGATAGAGCTACTTTTAAAACATTACTGCCATACTTAATGCTGTTACCTAAGGCAGTTGTGTGAGTCTCCTTGGTTACTAGTCTGAAGAGAGATAGATAGATAGACAGATAGAAAAATTAAAACAACACATACTATTTATTTTCATGTATAGGTGGTTGAATCTCCTTGGTTACTAGGCAGATAGATAGAAAGATAGATGGATAGATAGATAGATAGATGCATAGACAGACAGACAGATAGACAGACATATTTAAACAACACCTAATATATATTTTCATGTATAGGTGGTAGAATCTCCTTGATTACTAGACAGATAGATAGATAGATACACAAATAACAAAACCAAGTAATAATTTTCCTGGTACTGAATATATTTCCTATTATAATCTTGGTTACTAGACAAACAAATAGATAGACAGATAGACAGACAGACGAGTTACATTTAAACCTAATAAATCTCGTAACTGATTTGTTATACATTTTCATACTAGAGTCTCCTTGGTTACTAGTCTTAATAGATAAAGAGATAGAGAGAGAGAGAAGTAGGCTGGTAAACAGATAGATATAAATAGATAGATAGACACAGGTAGGTAGGTGGGTAGGTAGGTAGGTAGGTAGGAAGGTAAGAAGGTAGGTAGGTAGGAAGGTAGGTAGGTAGGTAAGAAGGTAGGTAGGTAGGTAGGTAGGTAAGAAGGTAGGTAGGTAGGAAGGTAGGTAGGTAGGTAAGAAGGTAGGTAGGTAGGTAAGAAGGTAGGTAGGTAGGTAAGAAGGTAGGTAGGTAGGATGGTAGGTAGGTAGGTAAGAAGGTAGGTAGGTAGGTAAGTAGGTAGGTAGGTAAGAAGGTAGGTAGGAAGGTAGGTAGGCAGGTAAGAAGGTAGGCAGGTAAGAAGGTAGGTAGGTAGGTAAGAAGGTAGGTAGGTAGGTAAGTAGGTAGGTAGGTCGGTAGGAAGGCAGGTAGGTATGTAAGTAGGTAGGTATGTAGGTAGGTAAGAAGGTAGGTAGGTAGGTAAGAAGGCGAGTAGGTAGGTATGCAGATAGGTAGGAAGGTAGGTGGGTAAGAAGGTAGGTAGGTAGGAGGGTAGGTAGGAAGGCAGGTAGGTGGGTAAGAAGGTAGGTAGGTAGGTAAGAAGGTAGGTAGGTAGGTAGGTAGGTAAGAAGGTAGGTAGGTAGGTAGATAGGTAGGTAGGTAGGTGGGTAGGTAGCCTAGTATAGACAGTTTTCTATCTATCTATCTATCTACCGTATCTATTTCTTCCTTTCCATTCAAATGTCCATCACATGTAACCATCTCCCATCACCTGTTTATTACAAGTACTGACTCTATCTGGCTGCACCGTTCTATCTATCGTCTATCTATTTGGAGTCATATTATGTCTATCTGTCTATCTATCTATATATATCTACCTCTATCTATCTGTGTATCTATTTGCACCATTCTATCTACCGTCTGTCTATTTGGAGTCATCTATCTATCTGTCTATTCATCTATCTACTTGTCTATCTGTATATCTACCTCTATCTCTCTGTCTACCTATCTCAATCTATCTACGTACCTATCTATCTATCTATCTACCTGCCTACCTATATATCTATCTACCTATCTATCTATTTCTTACTTTCCATTAATATTTCCCATCAATGTCACCAGCTTCCTTCTCCTCCTGGTGAGTTTATCTATCCTCTATCTATCTGCACCCTTCTGTCTGTATCTATCTGGACCTATTTATCTGTGTATCTATCTGGACCTATTTATCTATCTGTATCTATCTGGACCTATTTATCTATCTGTGTATCTATCTGGACCTATTTATCTATCTGTGTATCTATCTGGACCTATTTATCTCTCTGGACCTATTTATCTATCTGTGTATCTATCTGGACCTATTTATCTGTGTATCTATCTGGACCTATTTATCTATCTGTGTATCTATCTGGACCTATCTGGACCTATTTATCTATCTGTGTATCTATCTGGACCTATTTATCTATCTGGACCTATTTATCTATCTGGACCTATTTATCTATCTGTGTATCTATCTGGACCTATTTATCTATCTGTATCTATCTGGACCTATTTATCTATCTGTATCTATCTATCCCTCACACGTCGCCACCTCCCTCACCCCATTTATTGCACCTTTATATCTATCTAGCTATATGTTTGTCTGTCTGTCTATCTGTCTTCTATCTATCCATCTATCTATCTGGAGCATTTTATCTATCTATCTGCAGCTATTTATCTATCTATGGATTTAAGTCCTACCATCTTATAAAATTTCCCTTCCATTTTTTTTCTTCCTATCCACTATAAATGTTGACTGTCTCTCTCTATCTATCTGTCTGTCTATTAATCTATCTAGCATCTGTATATCTTCCTATATCTATCTATCTATCTACTTATCTACCCATCAATCTATCTATCAATCTATCTTTCAAATGTCCTTGTCATGTCATCAGTTCCCTCGCCTCCTGTCTATTTTTTTTTTTTTTATGTGTCCGACTCATGGCATAGGCTTCACATCCTGCTGCCAAGGCCCAGTAGTCCTATACCTAACACCTCCACATGTCACCACTTCGGCGCTAACACCCACCGTCCATACTGAATACATGCTAGGGCTGTCTCATACAGGACTGGTGTAGTGGTATTAGCGGGGGTATTTTTATGGCACTAACACCCACCGTCCATACTGAATACATGCTAGGGCTGTCTCATACAGGACTGGTGTATTGGTATTAGCGGGGGTATTTTTACGACATGTCGGCGGGTCTTCTGGTAGATTAGTAAAGTCTAATTTCATGAAATTCAAATCCTTAAACTGTTCCCTGCCCCAGCGGGGATTTGAACCTGGGTCCGGTAGGACTGCAGGCCACCTCTCTACCCACTGAGCCAGCGCCTCCCCCTATAGGTAGATAGATAGATAGGACAGTAGGCAGACAAGCAGAGAGTATCAGTAGTAATGCCTTCTGATAAACTTCTATTCTGGCAACTATCTATATGTATCTATCTAATGAATGGATCACTACATTGGGTGAGTGGATGGTAACTCCCAGATAGATAAATGAAGAGTATAGAGACAGGAACTGAAAATAAATACTGATGCCTGTTCTTCAACTTTTAATCCATTTTTGCAATTATCTGTAGGTATCTATCGAATAAACCTATCACTACATCGGGTGAATGGATGATACCTAGCCTACTTGATAAACAGATAGGTAGATGAAGTAAATATTGATGCCTTTTCATCAACTTATAATCTATATTTGTATCTATCTACATGTACCAATCTAATAAATCGATCACTACATCCTCTGTGTGGATGGTACTTACTAGATAGATACATAGGGCAAATAAAATAAATATTGATGCCTTGTAATTAACCTTTAATGTATTTTTTCAGGTATGTATATGTATCTATCTGATTAATCTGTCACCAAATTGGGTGAGTGGATGGTACCTTCTAGACAGACAGATACGTACTGTAGACAGAGAGGTAGAGGAAAGAAATGTTAATGCTTTTTAATCAACTTTTAATCCATTTTTTGTAACTATATGTAACTATCCAATAAATCTATCACTACATCGGGTGAGTGGATCGTATCTGCTTAACAGAGATAGGTAGGGAGGCAGACATGTAAAGATAATAAATACTGATGCCTTTTAATCAACTTCTTATCGATTTTTGCAACAGTCTGTATTTACCTACCTGATATGTTTACCACTACATCGGGTGAGTGGATGGCATCAACTATATAGACAGATAGGCAGGTAAACACACAGCCAGGTAAAATAAATATGCATGCCTTTTAATCAACTTTTAAACTATTTTTGCAACTATCTATATGTATGTACCTAATAAATATATCACTACATCGGATGTCTGGATGGTACCTACTAATTTGACACACAGGTAGGTGGAGAGACAGGTAGCAAAAATAAATACTGATGCCTTTTACTAAACTTTCATTTAATTTCGCAACTCTCTCTCTCTCTCTCAAGTTAATCCGTCACTACATCGGGTGAGTGGATGGCACCTACTTGATAGATACATAGGGTAGAGGAAATAAATATTGATGCCTTTAAAAAAACTTTTAAGTCTATTTTTGCGACTATGCATACATGTCTATATAATAATTGTCACTACATCGGATGAGTGGATGGTACGTACTAGATAGATAGATAGGTACACTCGCAATCCCTAATCTCTGACCCGCCTCAGAGGCAGGGAGAATGGACTCAGGGGTCTTTGTATCTGACGTGTCATGAGCTGCAACGTACATGGGTAAGCAAGTATAATGTGTGTACGTATTTGTATGTGTATATACAGTTTATGTGTACGCTTAAATGTATAAATAGTAATGTATGCATTTAAACAGTAGCTACATG
>NW_027642860.1:130000-147268 GCF_032717465.1 Coenobita brevimanus
TATATACAAACACACAAATTTACATCCATATACTGTACATACACATATCCATAGAAATTTACATACACATACACGTACATACATATTCTTCATACAATACACACACACGAACATACATCCATACAAAATTATATAAACATCCATACATACACATACATCCAACCAATTTTACATACACATCCATACATACACATACACAAATTTATATACACTACGATCTACATACATAAACTTGTGCACAAATACACATACATAAACTTGTGCACACATGCGTAGACTTGCTCACACACATACATACATAAACTTGTGCACACATATACATAAACGTGCACACGTACATACATAAACTTGTGCACACATACATAACCTTGTGCACACAAACACATAAACATATGCATACATAAACTTGTGCACACATACGTACATAAAATTGTGCACACATACGTATATAAACTTGTGCACATAAACATATATAAACTTGTGCATACATACATACATAAACTTGTGCACACATACATACATATTCCTGCGAGAATATACATCATTCATATATTAGATCAATGTACACACGCATAAACAAACGCACATACTATACATACACACATTCATGAAACATACATAAACAAAACTACGTCAATATACACGCTCATAAAAATACACATGTACACTTACTACTGACGTACATGTACACACAACTGACACACCAAAAAACAGATAGATAAAAAGATAGAATGGCTGATAAAAATAGATGATAGATTAATTTAGAAAAGCTGAGAGAGAGAGAGAGAGAGAGAGAGAGAGAGAGAGAGAGAGAGAGAGAGAGAGAGAGAGACTTAACTCCGGGAGTGAAGTCATGGTAATTACGCACACACGGACGTACACATACAAGCACACACACACACACACACACACACACACACACACAAATCCATTCAACCCCCTACTGTCCCCCCTCCCCCCCCTCTCTCTCTCACACACACACACACACACACACACACACACACACACACACCTGAGAGGTACACACTGACACCGCATAACACAGCTACACCCATAATTAAAATAAATACCTGTTACTTACCCCAGGTGTATTGTAATTAACCTCCATATGTAACACCAATACACCTAGCACAGTTCAAAATGTTCAGTACACTAATACACCACAACAGAGGAGGAGGAGGAGGAGGAAGAAGAGGAGGAGGAGGAGGAGGAGGAGGAGGAGGAGGAGGGTCAGGTAACTGGGCCTTAATAACTTAGGTAGAGCTGTATTTTACGAGGTGATGATGATGATGATGATGATGATGATGTGGTGGTGGTGGTGGTAGAATATGTTAATATGGAGATATGTTAATAATAATGATGATACAATAATAATAATAATAATAATAATGATCTATCTATCTATTGCCAGACGCCTCAATCCCGTTTGGGGTGGCCACAAACAAATCGCCTCCAAGTCGCCCTGTCCCCCGCCATTTCACTCCCCTGCTCCCAGCTCACACCCCCCTCTCTCATATACCTCTCCCACCCCATCCCTCCATCTCATCCTCGGCCTCCCCCTCCCTCTTCCCCCCTCCACCTCACTCACATACACTCTCTTCGTCAGTCTTTCACCCTCCATCCTCTCCACATGGCCAAACCACCTCAGCGTGTTCCTCATAACGCTTCCTATCACATCCACATCCACACCACAACGCTCCTTTATATCCTCATTCGTCAGCCTGTCTCTCCACGTGACTCCACAGGCTCCTCTTAAATAACTCATTTCCACTACTCTCACTCTTGATAATAATACTAATACTAATACTAATAATAATAATGGTAATAATAATTCCGTAATAATAACGGTGACAAACTGTATCGCATCCATTAATTTTAAAAACTCCACGTTAAGAAATCTAAGCAATGTCTATCTATCCATTTATCTATCTATCCCATGACCTATTACCAGAAAGGATCATGTTTAGCAGCGGCCCAGTTAGTCAGTCACGCACGACAGATTTCCGCGCGCAAGGTACACCAGCTAAATTCCAAAATCGCTCACTTCTCTATGGCTTCTGTACTTTTCATTTAAATCACGTTACCATGAGACGATTTTGTGCTAGTCACGAAGAAGCGCTGGTATGATGCGGTTAATGACGGCTGGAAGGAGGAGGAGGAGGGGGAGGAGGAGGGGGGGAGGAGGAGGAGGGGGAGGAGGAGGTACGACGTGGAAAGACGCTCGTGAGAAGGTTGCCAGGTAAACACACGCTGCCATTCCATCGCCAATTATCTCTCGTCTCTCACCTTTATATGATGCCGTGACACATTCCAGCTGGAGATTTAACCTGTCACTACGCGGGAACAGCCACGGGAGAACCACACCGAAGAAAATACGGGCAGAAACGATGATTAAATAGGGATAGCCACTTTAACGCGCAACACATTCAAATACCAAAGACGGCGTAACATTTCACGTAAACATCTATCCTTTTTCACCACTAAAAACAAACAAAAATAAACACTACTCAAAATCATGGAGGGGGCTGTATGTTTGACGGTACTGAAGGGTGAATGCGAAAATTAACGGCCTACAAATATTTTAAATCACCCGGGAAATACAAATGAATGAGACTCAATTGACTCGGCCGGTTGACTCGTGCCCGTGACGTCATCAAACCCGGATTATTGCATGTCGCATTTACAACCATTCAATCAGGGCTCATGCAATATCCGGCCTCCAAATAACGCGAAAATAATGCACTAAAAATTAATTAAACGCTAAACTAAAGGCAATTAACGGATCCTATAAATATCCGGGAGAGAAATAAAGGTAAATATGGAGGGAAAATGGGAAATATGGAGGGAAAATGGGAAATATGGAGGGAAAATGGTAAATATGGAGGGAAAATGGTAAATATGGAGGGAAAATGGTAAATATGGAGGGAAAATGGGAAATATGGAGGGAAAATGGGAAATATGGAGGGAAAATGGGAAATATGGAGGGAAAATGGGAAATATGGAGGGAAAATGGGAAATATGGAGGGAAAATGGGAAATATGGAGGGAAAATGGGAAATATGGAGGGAAAATGGGAAATATGGAGGGAAAATGGGAAATATGGAGAAAATGGAAAATATGGAGGGAAAATGGGAAATATGGAGAGAAAATGGGAAATATGGAGGGAAAATGGGAAATATGGAGAGAAAATGGAAAATATGGAGTGAAAATGGTAAATATGGAGGGAAAATGGTAAATATGGAGGGAAAATGGTAAATATGGAGAGAAAATGGAAAATATGGAGGGAAAATGGAAAATATGGAGAGAAAATGGAAAATATGGAGGGGAAAATGGAAAATATGGAGGGAAAATGGGAAATATGGAGGGAAAATGGAAAATACTGAGGGAAAATGGGAAATATGGAGGGAAAATGGAAAATATGGAGGGGAAAATGGGAAATATGGAGGGAAAATGGGAAATATGGAGTGAAAATGGGAAATATGGAGGGAAAATGGGAAATATGGAGGGAAAATGGAAAATATGGAGGGGAAAATGGGAAATATGGAGGGAAAATGGGAAATATGGAGGGAAAATGGGAAATATGGAGGGAAAATGGGAAATATGGAGGGAAAACGGAGAAAATATATATATGAATAGAAAACGGGCATCGAAACAGACTGGGGGAAAAAGGAAGAACCAAAGGCCTTCTCGTCCGGTAAGAAGCTCCCTAACACCTTTTCCTCAGCGATTTATTTTGCTTATTACACCATACTACTTTGTTAAATCCTTCCAATATAGCCATACGCTGCATAAATAACGTAACAAAGCATATTAACCAGCCATATCCAAGAATAAATCACTTAGGAAGAGGTGTTAGGGGTCGGGGCAGAGGAAATAGGGAAATGGAAATAGAAGAGAGACAAAATCAGATAAAAATAGGATAGGAAAATGGAAAATGAAGGAAATAAAATGGAAATGATAATAAAAACAGAAGGAAATGAGGACATGAAATTAAACAAGGAAATGGAGGAGAAAAAGAGGGAAATGAGTGAAATACCCGGAACTAAGGCTATAAGGTAAATGGAAATGATGGAAATGATGGAAATGATAATGGAAATTGTGTGAAACGAGCAGAAAATAAGGAGATAAAGGTTCAATATAAGAACACGAAGGAAATGGAAAAGGGAAATTAGAAACTGATGGAATAACAAGTGACGAAAAACTAAGGAAATGATAAAACTAACGAATCCATCCATCCATCCGTCAGCCAGTCCTATGTAGCCCCATGAGAAGCGTAGAAGCCCGGGGCTAGGCAAGTTGGTGCAGACATTTAAAATGAGTGACCAGCCTCACTCATCCCTGAGTGGCATTACGTGAGCAACAAACCCCAACCACCCCTTGGATATAAACCTACACAGGATCAATCCGATTCGAGCGCTGTAATTACCCACTAAACCACCAGGCGCCATAATTTGGTTATATGGTTACCACCCAGCGCAGCAAATGGTTTCCTGGTGTACAGGAAACCATTTGGCTTATCACTCAGTGTAGAGTCACTCCTCCCCCTCTCGTCTTTTTGCCATCCCCCTGCTCTTTCTTCCCACCCCTTCCTCTTCCTCTCCTCCCCTCCGTCTCTCCCTCTCTTCTCCTCTTCCTCCTCTCCCATCCTGAATACAAACAGCTTAGAAAAGAGAAATAAGTCTGTTCCTGTCTGCTTTCATTTGCATTCTTTCTCTTCTCTCCCTTCCTCCGTGTCTCTCTTCTTCCCTCCTTGCGCCTTCTTCTCTTCCCTCCATCCCTCTCCCTTTCTCTCTTCTTCCCTCCTTCCGCCTTCTTCTCTTTCCTCCCTCCCTCTCCCTTTCTCTCTTCTTCCCTCCGTCCGCCTTCTTCTCATTACTACCTCCCACCCCCATTATCTCTTCTTCCCTCCTTCCGCCTTCTTCTCTTTCCTCCCTCCCTCTCCCTTTCTCTCTTCTTCCCTCCGTCCGCCTTCTTCTCTTTCCTCCCTCCCTCCCCCTTTCTCTCTTCTTCCCTCCTTCCGCCTTCTTCTCTTCCCTCCCTCCCTCCCTCCTCCATCTCTTCCCCTCCACTCCCTCCCAGGTTTATCTTGTTCTGTGTAATTATTCTAGCCAGGTGCCTTCCTTCCCAGGCCTCTCTCTCTCTCTCTCTAGTCTCTCTTCCCCTTTCTAACTCTTCCTTCTCCTAACTCCAGTCTCTTCCTCCCTCCTTTCCTCTTTCCTTCTCCCTGCCTCCTCATTTCTTTTTCCTTCTCTCTCTCTCTCTCTCTCACTCAAAATTTTATAGCACTATATACCTTACTTACAACAGTTTACAAATAATCTAATTTACCTTTTCAGTAGTCTATGATATTTTTCTATCTATACTTTCTATCTATTTATTTATCTATCTTTAATACTCTGCCCGTTCGTCCATATACTTATCTGTTTATCTATCTATCCATTCATCCATCTATCTACCTTTCTATCTATACGGTATCTATCACCCATCCATCTATCCATCAATCTATCAATCTATCTATCTATATCTTTTTTATGTAAGAAAGAAGGAACCAAAGGCCAGGAGCTCGCAAAATTGTTCCAAGAAAAAACAGAAAAAAGATAGGAGCGAGCCAAATTCAAGATCCATTCATTTCGAGATGCCTGGACACACTGCGTTTTTAAAGACTGGAGGTCGTAGGCAGTGGGAAATACAGACAGAGGGAGACAGTTCCAGAGTTGACCCGTTGCATACATGAAGGACTGGGAGTAACGGTTAACTCTTGTATTAGAGAGTTGGGCAGAAAAGGGATGAGAGTTTGCTGCTAGACGGGTGCTACGTGCCCGCCGTAGTGGTGGAGGGATGCAAGCAGACAGTTCAGAGGATTTATAAATTTACCTATCTATCTATATCTATCCATCCATCTATCAATCTATCTATCAACCATCCATCCATCAATTTATCTATCTATATCTATCCATCTAACCATCTTTCCTTCACTTCTTCCATTTCCCTCCATTTGTCTTCTCTTTCAATTCCTCTATTTCCTCTTCCTTCCTTCCATAATCTCCTTCAAGCATGGAGGAAAATGAGGAGAGAAAAGGGAGGAAAAATAAGAGAGAGAGAGAGAGAGGAAGAGAAAGGGTGGACCTGATTGAGGAAGGGAGGGAAGGTCAGACACGCGAGAGAGAGAGAGAGAGAGAGAGAGAGAGAGAGAGAGAGAGAGAGAGAGAGGAATACATTTGTTAGTTTCTCCACAAATTACCTCCTTTCCTCCCTGTCAGCTCGGAGGAGGAGGGGAGGGAGGGAGGGAGGGAGGGAGACACACACACACACACACACACAGGCCCACCCAAAAATCCCAAATCCTTAGTACCCGAGAAACAAAAAAATAAACACAGACACAAAAACACAAGGATAAATCATACTGTATTAACCTAGACTAATAAATTGCCTGGGTGTTGTTCTGCCATTATTCTTATTGCATTTATCATTGTATTTTTCCTTTACTGCATTTATTACTCATTATTCATTTTCCTTCAATTTATTTCCATTTATCTCTGAATCTATCATACAATCTATTAATTCTATCTTTTTTTTTTTTTACTTTTTCATTCATTGTTTTTTATTTTCAGTCTATTTCTATCTATTTATTATTCTATTTATCTACAGTGATTTTTTTGGTTATGCAGGAGACTCATCATATTTCACTAAGCCCCAATTCTGTTTCCCAAAAGTTAAATTTCGCCAGTTCCATCCGATGATAGCAAAATCGGATACGGCTTCATTAACAATATATTTTTGGTGTATTTTTGTGAGGTATATGTCAAATCTATGGCTTGTAATCTCGTATATATAAGTTCCCTAACACCTCTTCCCTAGCGATTTATTTTAGGATATGGCTGGTCAATATCCCTCTGTTCGTTATTTGTGCAGAGTATGGTGACGTTTGAAAAATAGTAAAATAGGGCAGTAACGTAAGCAAAATAAATCGCTTAGGAAAAGGTGTTAGGGAGCTTTCTTAACCCACTAGAACTCCATGTCAATATTCGAAATTTTGAGATAAAATACAAGGGGATAACTGAGGTGTAATACGCAAAACAAATCGCTACGGAAAAGGTGTTAAGTACTAAAATAGGACTTTGTTATAGCTTGCTCCTGAGAATTATTTTTAGGGAAGAAATTGACTTAGAATCTTTACTGATAAGGCGCCAGAGTTCGAAGCCTCTACCTTTATTTATCTGTTCATTTCATTTATACTTCCTTTATTTACTCTACCTTCCTTAATTACTTCCTTTATTCATCCATTCATTGTTATCCTTCCTTCATTCACTCATTCGTTCCTCCTTCCTTCATTTCCATTCCTTCCTTATTCATTCATTTACTTATCCTTCCTTCCTTTATTCTATCCTTCCTTCGCCTTCATTCAATTGCGTATCCTTCCTTCCTTCATTCATTCACTCATTCACTTATCCTTCCTACCTTCATTTCTTCTTTCCTTCCTTCCTTCATTTTCATTTAATCACTTATCCTTCCTTCATTCATTCATTCACTTATCCTTCCTCCCCTCCCTTCTTCCTTCATCCCTTCCTTCCCTCCTTCCTTCCTCCTTCCTTCCCCGTCCCAAAATGTATCGCCTAAATCCGGAACACGTTCCAGCATACGTCATTTAGAGAGAAAAAGAGTGATGCATTCCGAAACGATCATAAATTGCTTCGCCCTTAAAGCCGTATAGTGAGCGAATTAATATGCAAATTAGGCGAAGGATGACAATGCCTGAAGGAGGAGAGGAGTGGAGGGATGGAGGAAAGTTCTGGAGGAAAGGCTGAAGGGGAGGGAGGGAAGAAGGGATGCAGAGGAAGATGGGTGGGGAGGGGACGGGACTGGAAGAAGAATGGTTGAGAGAGAGAGAGAGAGAAAGAGAGAATGGGATATTTAAAGGGGATATTTAAACGTTCCACTTGGGTATTTAAACGTCTCTCTCTCTCTCTCTCTCTCTCTCTCTCTCTCAAAAATCTCCATTCTTTAACGTCCTCTACTCTTCCTTTCAAGCACTTCATCCACTACACCCCTCCTCCTCCTCCTCTTCTTCTCTCCATGCCCCCCTCCTCTCTCCTCCTTCCTTCCCCAACAATCTCCCTCATTTCCCTCCCTCCCTCCCTCCCTCCCTGCATGCCTGGCCCTTCCCTAAGTACATAAAGGCGGTCATCCTATTGTGGGTAAGTACATTATGGCACTAAGAAGCACCAAGACCTACTACCTCATTTCCTCTCTTTTTTTGCTCTCTTTTGTACCGGGTGCCTCTTTTTTTTTACCAGTCTGTCTCTTTTTCTATATTATTTCATTTATATATTTTTTCCTTCTCTCTCTCTCTCTCTCTCTCTCTCTCTCTCTCTCTCTCTCTCTTTTATCTCCAATTATTTTTTCTTTCATGCCTCTCACTCCTGGTTTCTTTAATTACTTCTCTCTTTTATTTATTTTCGTTTTTCTTCTCTATCTTATATTCTCTCTTTTTCTCTCCTCTCTCACTATCTCTAATTTCTTTAAAAGTTGAAAGGCCTTCCCTTTACTTCTCATATTCTTTTGTTTATTTAATTCTTATCATTCTGTCTTCATTCTCTCTCTTTTCTTTACCTGGGAGGAGAGGAGAGGAGAGGAGAGGAGAGGAGAGGAGAGGAGAGGAGAGACGAGATGAGAAGAGGAGAGAGGAGAGGAAGAAGTGAGAAAAGAAGTGAAGAGGAGAGGAGGGGAGGGGAGGGGAGAGGAGAGGAGAGGAGAGGAGAGGAGAGAAGAGGAGAGGAGAGAAGAGGAGAGGAGAGGAGAGACGAGAGGAGAAGAGGAGAGAGGAGAGGAAGAAATGAGAAAAGAAGTGAAGAGGAGAGGAGGGGAGGGGAGGGGAGAGGAGAGGAGAGGAGAGAAGAGGAGAGGAGAGGAGAGAAGAGGAGAGGAGAGGAGAGAAGAGAGGAAAGGAGAGAGAGGAGAGGACAGGAAAGGGGACAATGATAGATGTGAAAAGAAAAAATAGGAACCCAAACCCCTGACACACACACACACACACACACACACACACACACACACACACACACACACACACACACACACACACACACGTCATGCAGACATACAGTCAAAGATACACACACAGACCAAGGAACAGACGGACACAATACACAGACAGACACACACACACACACACACACACACACACACACACACACACACACACAAACTGCACGCCAATCAAAACACTCCAGGACAGAGAAACAGTGAGAGAGAGAGAGAGAGAGAGAGAGAGAGAGAGAGAGTTAAAGCTCCTCAAGAAGCTGGTAGTGTCTTGCAAGAGGCTACACTGTCTTGAGGGGAAAACAGGCAGGAAAAGGGAAAATTCTCTCTCTCTCTCTCTCTTCCCTTCCTTCGTATTTCCTTCCTTACCCATTCTCCTTCAGCATTTCCTTTTCCCCTCCTCTCTTCTCTTATCTCTCTTCTCTCTTGTTTCCTCCCTGTATCTATCTATCTATCTGCCTCTCTCTCTCTCTCTCTCTGTCTATCCATTACTTCCTAGCTTTGGTTCCCTCCCTCCTACCTATCCCATAATTCCCCCCCCCCCTCTCTCTCTCGTCAATACTTACCTTTATTTTCCATATTGTCTTCATTATGACGTGAGTTGAACCGGAAGGAGGACTTACCTGTAGAAGAGAGAATACATTAATATCTTCGTTACTACTACAACTACTACTACTATTACTTGTACTACTACTAAAATTATTATTACTGTGACATTATTATTATTATTATTATTATTTTTAGTGGTAATAATATTTAATGTATCATCATTATTACTACCATCACTGTTATAAATACTATTGTTACTGCTTACAATAGTAATAATTATCTTTATCATTATATTTATATCATCCAAATAATTTACATACATACAAGCCTAACTCAATTTACATACACACGAAATACACTCACACACACACACACACACACACAGGAAATACATTAATACACACACACACACACACACACACACATTCCATCGCCGATATATTGTTCCGATACACTTTAACTTTAATACGGAAACTCCCCTTCAATTGTGGTAATGTTGGTAGTTGTGGTAATTGTGGTTGTCGCAGTTGTGGTGGTGACGCTGTGGATTTATGATGGTGGTAGTTGTGGTGGTGGTTGTGGTGACGATCGTAGTGGTTGTGGTGATGGTGGTAGATGTGGTGATTATGGTGGTAGATGTGGTGATGGTGGCTGGTGTGGTGGTGGTAGTTGTTGTGATGGTGGTAGTTGTGGTGATGATGGTGGTTTTGGTGATGGTGGTAGTTGTGGTGATGGAGGTGGTTGTGGTGATGGAGGTGGTTGTGGTGATGGAGGTGGTTGTGGTGATGGTGGTAGTTGTGGTGATGGTGGTAGTTGTGATGGTGGTGGTTGTGGTGATGATGGTAGTGGTGGTGATGGTGGTGGTTGTGGTCAAAGTGGTAGTTGTGGTGATGGTGGTAGTTGTGGTGATGGTGGTAGTTGTGGTCATGGTGGCAGTTGCAGTGAAGGTGGTAGTTATGATACTGCTAGCTGTAGTAACCGAACAGTAATAGTCCTAGTGATAGTTGTAATTGTGGTGGTAGCTGTAGGAATGTTGGTAGTTGTGGTAGCTACGAGGAGAGACATAGCAATTAGGGTAGTGATGATGGTGGTGTTATAATTACTGATAGCTAATACTGGTAGTGGTAATATTGGTAATGGTAGTAGTGGTAGTAATGTTGGTTGTTTTGGTAATACTGATAACTCTGCAATGTTGGTAGTTGCGATAATTGTGGTAGGTAAAATGTTGGTAGATGATAATGTTGGTAGTAGTGGTAGTGGTAGTCTTAATATTGGTGATAATGTTGGCTGTTTGGTAGTGATGATAATGAAAATGTTTGTAGTTGTGATAATTGTGGTAGATAGTATGTTGGTACATGATAATGTTGGTAGTAGTGGTAGTTTTAATATTGGTAATGTTGGTTGTTTTGGTAATGATAATTCTGAAAATGTTGGTAGTTGTGATAATTGTGGTAATGTTGGTAGTTGTGGTTATAGTGGTAGACAATATGAGGGAGAAAGAGAAGAAAAGATAAAGAAAAAAAAAAAGAGGAAGGGAGGAAAGAAAAAGAGAGAAAGAGAAGAGGGAGGGAGAGAGGGAGGGGGGAGGGAGAGTGAGAGGGAGATGATGGACAAACATCCTCTCTCTCACTCACTCTCTCACACCCTGGCTCTACCTTGCTTTCACCGACTCACACTCGCTCACTCACTCACTCTTTTTCCTTCGCTGACTCTCTCTCTCTCTCTCTCTCTCTCTCTCACACACACACACATTACGGAAGCAATAAATCCAAACCATCCCTCAGATGCAAACCCCTATGGCCTCCACCCGAGCACCGTAACCTGCTAGACCACCAAGGACCCATTTCGTGATATGGTTACCACCCAGCGTTGTTAAATTTCCCGGACTGGCGCTTAATTCACTGTAGAGTCATTTGAAGGCAGTGTATGTATAAGCCAAACACACACACACACACACACACACACTAATTACCTTCCAACACGTACATTACTCACCGTCCAAAACACACACACACACACACACACACACACACTAATTACCTTCCAACACGTACATTAATCACCGTCCAAAACACACACACACACACACACACACACACACACACACATTTAATTCTCTTCCCAATACCTCTAGGGAAAAAAGTGCCAGGAATTTTCCCCAAATCCTCAAGAGTTTGGGGAAAAAATATCCTTAGGACACATAGGGTTTTCTGGAGGGAGGGAGAGGGAGGGAGAGGGAGGGGGAGAAAATATGAGTAGGGGATGAGACTGATGGGAGGGAGGGAGGGGATGAGAAAATGAGGAAGGGAGGGAGGGAGAAGAAGGAAGGAAGGAAGGGAGGGAGTGGAAGGTGAGAAGGACGGAAGGAAGGAAGGAAGGTAGGAAGGAAGGAAGGAGGGAGGAAGGGAGGAAAGAATATAAGGGAGGAATGAGATATGAGATGGGAATGAAAGGGAGAGCAATGAGGGAAAGAAAAAGAGGGAGAGGTGGAAGAAAGGGAGACAAGGCATTGGAAGCAGAGAGAGAGAGAGAGAGAGAGGGGGGGGGGTAATTTCATCATAACCTCATTTCTCTTCGAACACGTACAAGCATTCTCATTTCGCTCTCTTTTTTCTCTCTCTCTCTTTTCTCTCACTCTCTCTCACAGCCTTGAATATTCCTTCTTTTTTTCTTCCCCGCTTCCGGTTTCATTTTTCTTTCCTCTTCTCTCTCCTTTTCCATCAACTTTTTCAGCCTCTCTCTCTCTCTCTCTCTCTCTCATTCATAATGCTCTCTTTTTTAACTGATCTTTTTCTCTTTTCCTTTCGTTTCTCCTTCAATGTATTTTCCATTTTCTATTCAAGCATCATTTTCTTTTGCCATCTCTAATATCCTCCCTCTCTCTCTCTCTCCCTCTCTCTCTCTCATTATTTGCTGTTCACTTTGTTTCTCCCTTTCTCCATTCTTTTCATTCTCTCTTTCTCTGTTTCTTTAATTTTCCTCTCTTTCTTTCCCCTCTCTTTTCTCGCCCAATTACATCTAATTATTTCTCCCTACTTTTATTATCTTCTTCCTCTTTTTCTTCTCTCTCTCTCTCTCTCCTCCCTCTCTCTCGCTCTCTTCCTCCCTCTTATCCTTCCTTCGTTAGCTCCTCCACTTCTTCCTTCACTAAATCCCTTTCTCCTCTTTCTTCCTTCCTTCGTCTCCCTTCCTTCTCTTGCCTTTCCTTCTCGCTTTAAATCTATTCTCTCTCTCTCTCTCTCTCTCTTATCCTCCTTCCCTCCCTTCCTTCCCCTCCTCTCTTCTATGTTTCTCTCCTCTCTTTCTCTACCCCCTCCCTCTTCATTCCATATCCTACTCTTTTCTTGCTTCCTTCATTCATTCCTTCCTTCCTTCCCTTCTCTTCCTCTCATTCCTTCCTTTCTTCCCTTCTCTTCCTCTCATGCCTTTCCTCCCTCCATCCATTCCTTCCCCTCCTTCCTCTCCTCCCCATTCTTCTTTCCTCCCCGCCGGTAAAAGAATCCCCGCCTCTCGTTTTCCCTTCAGGCCTTCCCCTCAAAATATAGAAGGTATTTTAGGGAATTTTCCGAAGGGCGGGGTAATTCTGGGGAAAATAATTTATATACACGATTTTAATTATTTTTCTTGACACACGAACACACACACAATAATTCTCTCTCTCTCTCTCTCTCAATATAATACTAAAGACATGATTCTTTTTACATAACGAAAAGGAAAATGAGATTATGTACACACACACACACACACACACACACACACACACACACACACTGGATCACCTACAACCATTACTACCACAACTACCACCATCCCTACCACAACTACCAGCAGCCATAGAACTTACTAGTGCTATTATCATTCCTACCACAACTACCACCACCCCAGTCACAAATACCACACTCCGAACCACAACTACAACCTTCCCTACCACAATTACAAGCCGCCCTACCACAACTACCACCATCCCAGTCACAAATATCACATTCCGAACCACAACTACCACCATCCCTACCACAATTACCAACAATCATACTGCAACTATCATCATTCCTACCACAACTACCACAATCCTAACCACAAATTACCACAACTACCACAATTCCTACCACACTGTCTACCACAATTGCTACCAAACTCAATTTGCGATGAAGACAGACAGACCGCGGAGAGAGAGAGAGAGAGAGAGAGAGAGAGAGAGAGAGAGAGAGAGAGAGAGAGAGGGAGGGAGGGAGGGAGGGGGGAGGGAGGGAGGGAGGGGAGGAGGGAGGGAGGGAGGGAGTGAGAGAGAGAGAGAGAGAGATAAACGCGAGGCAGGTGACACACACACACACACACACACACACACACACACACACACACACACAATTACTCCCCCCTCCCTTGAAGTTAAGTACAGAAGCTGCCTTTGCGGATGCGTAATTAGTGGAGTAATTAATAATAATAATAATAATAATAATAATAATAATAATAATAATTTGACTTTTTATTACTATTACTAGTACTACTACTACAATCACAACAATAACAATAATAATAATAATAATAATAATAATAATAAACATCTTAATATCCCAATTTAAATATTCCACCTACACTAATAACAGCATAATTAAACAGGTAAATCATTTTAATTACGTCAATTAAGGAGCATAAGAGGGCGATTAAGGGTTGTAGCTCCCTAACGCCTTTTTATTAGTGATTTATTCTCTATTAATACGAAATAAAAAGGGTTCGGGAAAATGTGGTGGTGTAATAATACAAATAAATCGCTTAGGAAATGGTGCTAGGGAGCTTCCTATCAATTACCAATTTCAATAATTTATAAACTTAATTCACTGAGATATTCTTCATCAGTCTTCCCCTCTTCCTTCTCCTCTTCTCTCCTTCCGCCTCCCCACTTCCTTCCCTTCCTCCTTCCCTCCTTCCTTTCCTCCGTCTTCTCTCCATATCTTCCTTCGTTCCTCTTCGATTCTCTCTCTGCTTTCTCACCCTCCTCCCTCCTCTTTCTTCCTTCTCCTCTCATATCTTCCCTAATATCATCTTCTCCGTGTCTTCTCCCCCTCCCTCCTTCTCTTCCCTCCTCCCTTCCTTCTATCTCTCCTATCTCCTTCGTGTTCTCCTTCAATTCCTTCCTCCTTCCCTCACCTTCAATCCTTC
This sequence comes from Coenobita brevimanus, assembly GCF_032717465.1. Classification (NCBI taxonomy): domain Eukaryota; kingdom Metazoa; phylum Arthropoda; class Malacostraca; order Decapoda; family Coenobitidae; genus Coenobita; species Coenobita brevimanus. Next base: position 144,745 of record NW_027642860.1, read on the forward strand.
GAATTTCCTTCCCCTCCTCCCTCACAACTCCTCCCCTCTCCCTCATTCCGTCCCTCCCCTTTCCCCTCTTCTCTCTCTCTCTCTCTCTCTCTCCCCTCCACTTCCTAACTCACAACTCCTTCCCTCCCCCTTCCTCTTCCATTTCTCCCTTCTCCTTTCCTCCCTTACAACTCTTCCCCTCCCCTCCCTCTTCCATTTCTCCCTTCTTTCCTCTCCCCTCCATCTCCTTTCCCATCCTCTCCCTCTTCCATTTCTCCCTTCTCCTTACCTCTTCATTTCCTCCCTTTCAACTCTTCCCCTCTCCTCCCTATCCCTCCCTTCCCCTTCCTCTCCCTCTTCCATTTTTCCCTTCTCCATTCCTCTTCACTTCCTAATTCACAACTCTTCCCTCCCCTCCCCTCCCCTTTCCCTCCCCTTTCCTCTTCCACTTCTCCCTTCTCCTTTCCTCTTCACTCCTCCCTTACAACTCTTCCCTCCCCTCCCCTCCCCTTTCCTCTTCCATTCCTCCCTTCTCCTTTCCCCACCACTTCCCACACCCCCATCCCTCCCCCACCCACGGGCCTGTGTGCTTGCAAATCCAGTGTATTTGTTTCTCTCTCGCTTCCTCCAATTTGCGCATCTCACTGTGTTGCTGCAAAGACAGACAAAGACAAACAAAACAACGCGAAGGAGAAGCAAAGAAAACGGTAAAGAAAATGAGAGAGGGGCGGAAAGGAAGGAGGGTAAATAGGGAGGGAGGGAGGGGGAGAGAGAGAGAGAGAGAGAGAGAGAGAGAGAGAGATACTGTACATACAAATACATAAAGGGAAAGGCTGATAGATACACAAATAGACTGATAGACAGATAGATAAACAGACACACATAACATACAGACAGACGTACAGAACATACACAGATAGATAGATATAAAGAGATACAGATAGATAAAGTTAAATATAGAAGGGGGTTGGGTTGGGGGAAGGGGGTAGGGATGTGTGTGATTATAGGGAGGGGGAGAGGTGTATATGGAGGGGGGGAATGAGTGCTACAGGATGTGTGGGGGGGAGGAAAGAGATAGGAGGGGAAGGGAAAGGGGGGAGGGGGAGAAGAAGGGGGAGGGGCGAGTGCAAGAGGAGGATGAAGAAAGTGCTATGGGGTGGATGGTAAGGAAATGGGGGGGGGAAACGGTTGGGTAGATGGGGTGGGAGGAGAGAGGGGAAGAAGAGAGGGAAAAAGGGAGAAGAGATGAGGAGAGAGGGGGAGTGGAGAAGAGGGGAAAAAGGTGGGGAGAAGGGGTGGGAGGGGAAGAGGAGGAAGAAGAGGGGAAGAGGGAGGGAAGGAGAGGGGAAGAGGACGGGGGGGGAAAGGGGGGGGAAGCAGAGGGGTGACTAATAGGGGAGGGGAGGGGAGGGAGTGAAGAATACGAAGAGAGGGAAGTAAGGAGGGGAGGGGAGGGGAGAAGAGGGAAAGGAGGGAGGGGAAGAGTAGGGGAAGGGAGAGAAAAGTGAGGAGGGAGAGAGTGAAAGAATAAGAAGAAAGGGAAGTGAAGGGGGAAGGGAGAAGGGAGGAAAATGGAAGGGAGAAAGAGATGGGAAAATAGATAGGGAGGAAAAAAAAGGGAGGGAAGACACAGAAATAGGAGGAAACGAAAGTGGAATGAGGGAGGGGAAAATAGGAAGAAAAAAGGGAGGCGAGAGGAAGAAAGGGAGGACATGAGTGACTGGTAGGAAGGGAGGAGGGAAGGGAGAAGCTAGATGGAGGGAAAGGCTGAGGAAACTGGAGGGGAGGGAAAATCAGGAGAGAGAGAGCAGAGAGAGAGAGAGAGAGAGAGAGAGAGAGAAGTAAAATAAAGAAAGTGAGACCAGCTGAAGGAAAGAGGTCAACGATGCATGTTTCTTCTTTCTTTCTCTCTCTCTCTCTCTCTAAGCTACAACAGGTGTCAATCTGCTGAAGGTGGGTAGATCTTCACCTACAAATCTACATGTCAACTACAACAACTACCACAACAGCAAGAACCACTACTACAATCATCGATAAACCAAACACAGAACAACACTACTCACGTTCAACACAGACACACACACACACACACACAAAACCCCCCCCCCACACACAACCCCACTCCAAACACTCACACAACCTTCACACACACACACACACACACACACACACACACACACACACACACACAAACAAAAACAACACAACCTAACCCCCCAACACACACACACACACACACACACACACACCCCCCACACACAACCAAACAGTACACAACCTTCACACACACACACACAGACTCACACACACACACACACACACACACAAAACCCCTCTCCGAATACACTCACAAAACCTCCACACACACTCACACACACTCCCCCCCTCACCCTCACCACGTCCACATCACAACCTGTATTTACTGTCCCTGTTCTAAATCTTGGCTTGTACTATATCAGGGTTGGAAATGGGTGCAGGGGGGTACTTTAGCATAACAAAGGGAGGAAGGGAGGGAGGGAGGAAGGGAGAGAAAGGGAGGAGATTA
>NW_027642861.1:0-12500 GCF_032717465.1 Coenobita brevimanus
GAAGAGGGTAGGAGCTTGAAGCTAGGCAAATTGGTCCTGACATTTAAGATGAGAGTGACCAGCCTCACTCATCCCTGAGTGGCATTACATGAGCAATAAATCCCAACCACCACTTGGATATAAACCTGCACCGGCTCAATCCAATTGGAGCGCCGCAATTACCCACTAAACCACCAGGTGCCATTATCTGATTACTGTATATGGTTACCGCCCAGCATGGTAAAAGGTTTCCTGGTATACAGGAAACCATTTGGCTTGTCACTCAGTGCAGAGTTACCTGTAGACAGAAGGAAGAGGAAAGAATGAAGGAAAGAAAGATAGAAGAGGAACAAAGATAGGAAAGTGCAGTCCCTGAGAGCAGCACAACATCAAGTGAACTGAGGTAGTGTTATATATTTGTTCATCATTATCATCATCATCTGGACCTCCCTTCCCACTCAAGGGCGGGGTGAGGAGTAGCAGCGTCTAGACAGCCAACATTTACCCAATTCAACGGGCCACACTTCCATTCACCATCATGCACACCCATGGAATCCAGGCTCCACCTGATAGGCCAAAAGATTTCGTCATGAACTGTAGCTTAACATACACCTTCACATACACCTATATTTGTTCATCATCATCATCATCATGTTAATTTACATTACATTTGTCCAAATGTGAAAAAAGAAAAGAAAAGAAAGAAAACTACTGTCCTGTACATAAACAGTATCTCCTTCCCTAAGTGGCTTAAAACAACATGGTGGTGTACTACCTAGCTTTTTGGGTATGTAAATATTCAGTTATGGACAATAATCTTAACCACAGTATTTGCCATAATCTTCCCTTCATAAATATAAGGATGATGGTAAATATAAAATATACAAGCACTGAAACAAATCACACATGCTCATTTGTGGGTTAGTACTTTTATAACTACCATTCCTTCTCCTAAGTATGCCTTATGTATGATGAAAGCATGAAAGCATTTCCAGGTCACAACTGGCACACAAAGCCACATACATCAACAATGATCAAAAGCGCTGACACACAACCAAGCACTCATAACGCTACTGTCACCAGCTGTAGCTCTTGGAATTACTGTACTATGAATAATCCTGGATGAAATATAAGTAGAATTTTATGAACAACAAAAAGAGTGAAGAGAATATATTGTAGCTAAGCAGTGATGCATACAAAAGCTACAAAAAATGGGGTACACCTGATCTTAGCATAGATAGATCCTGACCTTAATATAGGCGGCAGAGATGGACGAGCGGAGGGTGGAAGATTTAGGGGACTGTTCATCCCTGGTTAGGTTATCAGGTTGAAGGAGGGCAAAGTCAAGGACGTTACAGCACTAGGTCTGGGCAGTGTCAAGGCAGAAGTCTGCTAAGCTGATCTGTGCATAGCCCTGGATTATGAAGTTTGTTTTTAAATTATGCCGTAGGTTTTTAGTCACAATATATCTTTCTTCTTTTTTAATAGTTACCACATGATGACCATATTCATGCTAATATATTTTTGTCATTGTCCCTGACCAGGCTCAAATTCTTGAATGAGGTGTTTGCACATCAAAGTCAACGTGCTGGGCTATTCCAAATCCACTTCTTTTTTAGTGTGAAACAAGCATGGGTGTGGCCAGTCAAAAGTATGAATGGTGAAGTGGCACTGTTCAGAAATAACCGTTGTATGTATAGTCTAAATCAAACAAGGAAGTGGGCATTTTTTCTTCTCTTGCTTTTTACATTTCATTTATCCATCCATCCATCCATCATCCAATCCTACATTGCTCCATGAGGTGCGTACATTTATAAACTGAAGAACTTAAAAGCATCAGAAAAGGGGATAACTGTAGTAGGTCAGCTGGGCCATGCTAATCATCTCTTATAAGAGTATAACCACGTTATAAGATATCGATATGAAAGAAGACTTGTTTATGTAAATACATATAAAATATCAGTGTAACCTGACTGTTCCTAACTTAGAGCCAGAAATCTCCCTGGCTGGATACCAAACAATGTAAATCAGGGTTTTACTGTATATATACCTAGAGCTGCTGTATGTATATTGCACAGATTGCCAACAATAAATGTGTGCTGGGTCACACTGTGGTTACTCTAAAACACTTACCACACATTCCACATTCAGTGTTTTGTTGGTGTCACTTACAGCCCAAACATTCACTTGTAAAGTTTTAGATGGCAGCTTCCCAGGTGCCACAGGAAAAGAAAAAGTCTCTCCAAAGGTGGCTGCCTCCATGTTACTGTTGAGGTGTGTACAACATGTGAAAGTTGCAGCACCAGCAGGACAAAGTTGTACTTTTATGCACCTGTAACATGATAAACAATTATTGCTTGTACAGAATATGATTGCATTATACTTCAAAAAGCAATACACTGTCAGTTCTTTACAAAATGTATCAACACACAACTCACTAGACAGCCATAACGGTGATCAGTATCAAAGAGATTCCAAAAAGTTCAAAAAGTTTAGGACAGATTAGATGTGTTAAATAATAAATTAGGTAATGTACATTATTAATGGAATAGGCCAAAACTATGGCTTGATGAACAGTAACCTACCAATCATCATCATCATCATCATCATCATCCGGACCTCCTTTCCCACCAAAGGGCAGGGAGAGGAGTAGAAATGTCCAGACAGCCCAAACTTGCCCAGGCCAATGGGCCACGGTTCCATTCACTCATCATTCATGCCCCCGGAACCCTAACTCTATTGGATACACCAAAAAACATTCACCAAATTCTGTAGCTTCCCACAAATGTATCCGATTGAGTCAATCCGGAAGCTGCCACGCTCACAAGGGGTGCCAAAATCCCTGATCATGCACTTCTCCTCACAACATTCATCCAGCCAGCTTGATCTCTTGTCAGTTCCTTAGCCTCACCGACTTCCAAACCTCTCTTCCTTAAACACTCCTCCACCATATCTCTCCACCTTCTCCTTGGCCTACCTCGCCTCCTCCCTCCTTCAAATTCGCTCAGATATACCTATTTCACCACTCTATTGTTATCCATTCTTTCCACATGACCATACCATCTAAGTACACTCTCTTTGATTCTGGTGTCCACTGACTTCCTCACTCCACACCTTTCACGAATCACATTATTTCATATCCTATCCACCTTCTGTACTCCACATACATTCCTCAGCAGTCCCATCTCCAATGCTCTTACTCTTGACTCTTCATTTCCATGCCACACCATAGTCTCACATTCTTATGTTAAAGTTGGCACTAACACTCCCTCATGTAAGCCTTGTGCAGCTGCAACACTCAAGCCTCTGTTTCTTATTAAGGCCTTCATTGCACCAGCTACTTTTCTTCCTTGTGTCGCTCTACTTTCAACTTCTTTTGCACATTTTCCTCTCTTTTCTATCCCTGTACCCAAGTATTTGAACTCTCACCAATTCCAGTCTCTCTCCATTCACTGTAACATTGCACTGGGAGTCATCTTCTCTCAATAACCATCACTTTACTCTTTTCTACATTTACTCTCAAGGCATGACGCTCACAAACATCAGCAAAACTCTGCACTGGCCTACGAAGTTCTTGTCCAGTATTTGCAAGCAGTACTGCATCATCAGCATACAACAAAGTTGAAGATATTCCATCCACCACCACTCATTACCAACGCCATCCCTCTCTCCATTACTTGAGTTTTTACCTCTCTCATCACCCCATCCATATATATATTGAACAACCATGGGGACATCACACAACCTTGTCGCATGCCCGCACTGATCGTGAACCCTTCACTTAGATGTCCATTAACCCTTACGCATGCTTTGCTACCATCATAAAAACTCTTGACAGCACCTAGCAGCTTACCATCTACATCATACATGCGCAAAACTTTCCACAAGCCCTCTCTGTCTAGTCTACTTTGTCAAATGCTTTTTCCAGATCCATGAATGCCATAAACACCTTATGGTCCTTCTCACAAGCCTTCTCTGCTATCTGTCTAACTGCAAATACTTGATCCTCACATCCTCTGCCACTCCTAAAACCACCCTGTTCATCACTCACTAGGACTTCTGATATCTCTCTTACTTTCTCTGTAATAATTCTTCCATATACCTTCCCTACCACACTTAATAAACTTATGCCACGATAATTCTTGCACTCACATCACTCACCTTTATTTTTGTACAGGGGTACAATCACAGCCTTTTTCCAGTCTGCAGGCACAGTTTCACTCATCCATGCCTTCTTACATGTCTCCAACAAGCACTTCATTCCACTCTCTCCACTACACTTAAACATCTCTGCATACACCTCATCAACCCCAGCTGCTTTCCCATTTTTCAGCTGCTTCCTAGCACTATTCACCTGTGTGAGTCAAGTCTCCTGGCACTGCATTCCTTCTCTGCACCTCCCCCAAACCAATCATGTTTACAGCTGCTCTGCTCTCTCTATTCCCATTCATCAGGCTTTCAAAATATTCTTTTCATCTGGTCCTTACTTCATCTCCATGGGTTAATAATCTACCACCTGCATCCTTCACACCATCCCATTTCTTTCCTCTTTCACTTCTACATTTCTGCACCTCTTTCCAGAATAACTTCATATTTTCAGAGTAGTTTGCATTCATTTTTCTTCCCAGATCATCATTTACCTCCTTCTTTTTCCTCTTCACTAGTCTCTTTACATGCTTCTTGCTACCAATCATTTTTATGGTTATCTCATAAGAATACAGTACCCACCTTAGGCCTACATATTCTGAATTAAGATTTCATATTTCTGGAATACCAGTTTATCCAGCTTGCTCTTTTAACAAAACATATAGTTAAAAAAAATGCCTTCTCAAAGGACACTCTATAAACACTACAGTTTCTAGTGTAAAATACTAAAAATTCTCTCTCCACTGGAACAGAATAGTGGGAACAATACTGTACTCTGTTTACTGAAGGTTCTTCTGAGTGTTTTAATCAGATGTCACTGTATAATATGACTAAAACCTGATGTATCCACTCCATTAATTACTTTGGCAGTAAGTCCTCTTCCTGTGTGACAACTATAATATTATTTTTACACTGTTTGACAAAATTTCCATTGGAAAGGTGGATGGCATAAAGCCTGCAAGACTGTAAATCTTGCTCCTACAATACATACACACACATCCTAGCCTATACTTACACTTTACAGCCTTCCTCTGTATTGTGCACCAGTAGCTTCCTTGCCAACTCAACTCCAACATTAAGCAAGTTCTCTTGTCTAGTATACCTGCAATAATAAAAATACAAAGTCAGAACAATCAATATACGGTATAGTGCTTGTACTGTACTTACCATAAAAATGAGTAATTACTGCAACAGTGTTGTAATCAGTTCCTAACATGTGCAGGATTACATTACAGACTTTACCATAAATGTTGAAAAACCAATAATAATTGTCCCTTCCCCCCAAAAAAGTCCATGTAGTTACAGTTTAACAATGTGGTTGCCTAAGAAGCGCTTGCTACACCCCACAAACATAAAAAAATTACTGATCATCAACACATTATTATGTGAGAAATAAATTGGAAATTTTCACTTATAACTGTTGATAATGTGTTAAGAGATGCAGCAATCTGATGTGGATGCATAGGAAACAATGGTGCCAGGGTGGTACTGTATCTGGTGATTTTGTTTTAAACCAGTGAATTTAGTCCACTATACAATATTCTAGGCCAAACTGACTGGCCTGAATATTACCACTGTAACTTGTCTTCTGATATTAATAACTGCTCTTTCCCAGAAAACATGTACCAATGTGAATTTTTTGGACTGCAGGATGGCTGACTCAGAACTGAGACAAAACCTGGCACCTGTAAATACTGTACATAAACAGAACATAATGGGTTTAAGTTAATTAGATAACAAGTCTGGATGCATACTCATATAATGAAGGTAGGCCAAGGCTGATGCAGGCAAGCATGTTGGAGCCTTTATAAACTACTGTATATGATACATTAGAGTAAAAAAGAATATAACACAAGGCATACCGTGATAGAGACGGGTGCTGCATCACTATGTCACACTGTTATAGTCGGCCTGGCACACTGAATGGTCAGGTCAGTGGAATCTTCATTACCTCAAAGGTGTACTTGGCTGGGGTTAGACCACTCCAGGCAGGCTAATGGAAATAAGACAAGAGTATGAGTAAGCTGCACAAATAGCCCTAACGCCTCTTCCTTGGTGATTTATTTTTATAGCCTAAGAATGAGATGAGAGTAAGTTACACAATCAATCCTCATTTGGTTCACTACTCTTGACTGTTGACGAAGCTCTCTAACACTTCTTCCTATCTATCTATTTATCTATGGCAGATGCCTTAATCCCGTAAGGGGTGGCCACAAAACAAATCGCCTCCATGTCGCCCTGTTCCCAGCCATCTCACTGCCCTGCTCCCAGCTCATACCCCCCTCCCTTATATACTTCTCTATTCCATCCCTCCATCTCATCCTCAGCCTCCCTCTTCCCCCCTCCATCTCACTCACACACATTCTCCCTGTCAGTCTCTCACTCTCCATCCTCTCCACATGGCCAAACCACCTCAATGTGTTTCTTCTACTGCTTCCTATCACATCCACATCCACACCACAATGCTCCTTCACTTCCTCAATTGTCAGTCTATCTCTCAGTGTGACTCCACATGCTCCTCTCAAGTAATTCATTTACACTGCTCTCACTCTTGACTTGTGTCCCTCCAACAACGTCCAAGCTTCACTTCCATACGTTAGAGTTGGTATCACAATAATGTCATGCAGTACCTTATTCACTTCCATGGTCACTTTCCTATTTCTTATCACTGCTTTCAAGGAACCAGCAACCTTTCTTCCTTGTTGTACCCTTTCAAGCACTTCACCCTCTAAACTTCCATCCTTACTCATCACACTACCCAAGTACATTTCTTCCTCAGTGGCTTATTTCTGAAGCTGGGAATACGATGAGAGTAGGTTACACAACCAGTTTTTACTTGGTTCCTTATTCTCATCGGTTAAGGATGCTTCCTAACACCCCTTCCTTTGTGTAAAATGGGTATAGTTTGCAATTTTAGTGCCAGAATATACTGTTGTACTAAGTCATGAAGAAGTGATATAACAAGGATGTAAAATAAGCTGCAATAGGGCAAAATTATGGGCCAAGTCAGTGTACAATGGATATAGTTTTCACTTTCAGTGCTAAAATATGCTACTGTACACATTTATTTTCAAATGGGTGTTTGAAATCCCATCTCAGGGGAGACCATCGGATACGAAGGATTTTCAGCTTCATCAGATCAGGCTTCCCTCCAGTTGGTATATTACAGGGAGGGTCAAATACTAAAATCTCTCACCTTATATGGCACTGGGACCGGCCTCTCCACCAGTTGCTGTGATAGGGAAATGGAGTTCAGAGTTCTGCCAGTTTCCTAGCCTTCATCTTTCACCTCATCCACGTCCTTCAGCTGTACATCCACAGCACTCTTACTCCTCACACTCCTGCTCTGTCTCTGTGCCCAACTGATGAACACGGGTTTTTTGAAAGTGTCGTCGTCTTCTGAGATCTCCGTTTTGGTCTCCTGAGCCAAAGTTTTGGAGATTTTGTGTTGACTATCAGATTCAGATTGCAAGATCTCCATTTTGGCTTCTTCAGTTAGGCTACAGGTTCAGAGTATATGGGATCAATTTTCAGCTCAGTATGATCATTTTTGTCCATTTCCTTCTCTTCAAGTGCAGTTTTTGGACTCTTAGGCTGGGTTTCATGGCTTAGCCCTCCACTTTTCTCTATTTTCAGCCCTTCAGTTGCAATCTCGGAACACTTGGGTTGACTATGAGGCTTGGTTTGGTCAACTATTTCTCATATTCCTTCTGTTTTCTGCTCTGCCCCTGCTCCTCATTCTCCATTGTCACCCTCACCATTTGATCACCCAGCTCTCCACTTTCCTCTTGTTTTCCTCCACCTTCCTCTTGTTTTTCTCCACCTTCCTCTTGTTTTCCTCCACTTTCCTCTTGTTTTCCTCCACCTTCCTCTTGTCCTCCACTGCCTACCTCTTGCTTTCCTCCACCTTCCTCTTGCTTTCCTCCACTTTCCTCTTGTCCTCCACTGCCTACCTCTTGCTTTCCTCCACCTTCCTCTTGTGTTTCTCCCTGGTCCTCCTCCTCACTTTCCTTAGTCACTTTTACCATTTAGATCAAACTGCTTGTCCTTGATAATACAAAGTACAGTTAGTACAGTACTTTGTAAATACTAAGGGAGTGGGATTATTCAACCCCTAATGGTGTCTGCTATCTCATCTATCTTTAAATGACCTGACCTAATCTCACCTGATTTGACCTGGCCTAACCTAATCTAACCTAATTTATCTATCTGTATATATTGTTGCATGCTTTAATCCCATAAGGGACAGCCACAAACAAATTGGCTCCATGTTGCCCTGTCCCCTGCCATTTCAGTGTCCATCCCCCCTAGTTCACGCTCCCCGTTCTCACAGATCTCTCTGATTCATCCTGACTTAATCTAGGCCTATACAGTAAACCTCATTATAAAGGACTAATTGTGGTCCAAGCCATTAAAAAAAAAAGCAAAAGTCCCATAAAAACAATATCTGGACTTCCCCCTGCTAACCCGGACTTTTTTTAGGTAGGCCTACTGTATATCAGATATTAGTCTGGATCACACCAATGGTTTTTAAACTGTTTTCACAACCACTGAATACTGTACTGTAATATACATTCACTACAATAATAAAATGATATAACATATGGCTATATACTATAAAACAATTCTGTACTGTACATTGATAAACATGTCTTTTATTTACCTAAATTGTGGTGAACATAGCTGAAGTGGTCAGGCAGTTCAGACTGCTTTTGGCTTTATTGGACTTTTTCTGATATATAAAAATTTAGTCTGGTGGCTCCTTGATTTTGATAAAAGCGAATTCCGATCTATTACAGTCCGTCATAATGAGGTTTTACTGAACTTTATATGAGGTATATAAAAGTGGTGGATATACATTGGGGAGAGGGCAGCAAAATGGTAGGAGACAGGGCAACATGGAGGTGATTTGTTTGTGGCCACCCCTTACAGGATAAAGGCATTTGGCTATAGACAGATAGATAAATAGGTAGATACAGTGGATGAGGCTAAGAGCCGTTGAATCCCCCTCTTCCCTCCTTATTTACTAGGTACTACAAAAAGCATCTGAAATGGAAAAGCCATAGTGATGATCCCTTCTAACTGGATTTGAATTTTATTTTTTTTTAATTTTTGGCTGATAATATATATTTCCGGTAATAAAATTTCCCCTTACCAATGTAATGTGATTCATTGAAACACATCAGAGACATCATTTATAATTCATTTTATCAGGAATAAGTATATGGAAATAGGTATTCAGCTTCCGAATTAAGATTAAGCTATTCTGCCAGCATTTTTGAACCTAATCTAACCCAGTCAATCTAAACTAACCTGACTGACCTATGTAATCTACTAATCTAATTACTCTAACCTAACTTAACTAATTTAACAAAGCGGCGTGTCTGCGGAACTGCACTGATATCTGAAAATCTTGGTCAAATTTAGGTGGACAAACTAACCAACAATGCCAGGATAAAAATATGGCTTAGTTCCTTCAAAACGCACCAGAAACATCAATTACCGTTCATTTTATCTGTGTGGTTCTGCAGAGCGAATATTATTGGTTCCTGGTGTAGGTAAAAGGTAAGAACGGAGACTTATCTGGCCAGCCAAGAAAGCCCACTCAGATGTAAACAAAACTTTTTCACTTATGGCACGTCTAGGCTTTGGGTGGTACATAAGAATTATTTTTATTCAGGTTATCTGGCTTAATTATCTCAATACTGAAAAATTTTCTGATTTACTTAATAAAATATATGTCAGCAGCTATTATCTTTGCTTTTGAAAATTATATTATATGACAGTTCCAAAATTAAGATAAATAAACAAAGAAAATGAATAAGTTAACTAACAGGTGAAACTAACCTGGGTATAAATAGGGCACACCTGACCCTCACCATCACTTTGAGCTCAGCATTCGTGAGATAAGGTTGGTTTATTGTGTTGTGCTCATCAGTTCCATTTGTATTGCTTTCGTTGTTCTGAGAAGCGACCAAGCAAAAGTTTAAATGACAGGACCAACTTGCCTAGCCCCGGGCTCCTACGCTCCTCATGGGGCAACGTAGGATTGCATGATGGAAGGATGGATGGATTATTATTATTATTATTGTTATTATTATTATTATTATTCTTTAGTGAATTATCTTTATGTGGCTTAAATGTACGGAAACACCCAGGCCCAGTCCAACAGTCCACTGGCACAATACAACAATACAGTGGCACAATAGTGATGTATGTAGCCTACCGTAGCTGATTGATGACACAATGGTATATATATATATATATATATATATATATATATATATATATATATATATATATGTATGTGTGGATGGATGGATGGATGGATGAAGAGTAGCCTGTGTGTGTGTGTATGTATGTATGTGTTTGTATTTGTGTAGCCGATGTATGTATGTATGTATATGTGTATATGTATGATTGTACGTATGTACGTACGTACGTGCATTTGTGTATGTATGTATGGAAGCATGTATGTAGCCTGTGTAGGCCCTATGTATGTATGTATGTATGTATGTGTGTATGGAAGCATGTATGTAGCGCATGTATGCATGTATGTGTGTCTATGTGTTTTTATGTACGTATGTATGTGTGCATGTTTGTTTGTACTGATGGCTGGATAGATGGATGTAGCCTATCATGTGTACACGTATGCGTGTATGTATGGAAGCATGTATGTAGCCAATTATGTATGTATGTATGTATGTAAGGTCTCGTCAGCAGAATGTCCTCAGGCCTTAAGTACACACAGTCCACACCTGACAGGGGGAGCTTGTGTGTGTGTGTGTGTGTGTGTGTTTGGGGGGTCAAGCAAGATTTAATTAGATTTTCAAAAGGCTCCGGAGGCTGGAATAAATCGCTCATGATATTGGTGTTGCGGAGGTATGCCATCTCTGAAGGCTTTCTCGTTTGTTCTTATTCCTGTTTCCTTGCCACAGCTTTGTTTGTTTGTTTGTCTGTTTGTTTTTGTTTTTGTCTGTCTGTTTGTGTGTTATTGTGGTTCCCTAACACCTTTTCCTTTGCGATTTATTTTTAGATATGGCTGGTTAATATCCTTTTGTACGTAATAGTAGTAGTAGTAGTAGTAGTAGTAGATGAAAGTAATGTTAATGGATTGATTTAAGTAGCACAGACGAGGATGTTAAGGGGTAATAAGCAATATAAATCGCTTAGGAAAAGGTGTTTAGGGAGCTTCCTTAACCGGCGGGAATACGGGACACGTTGAAAGGGATTTAAAGGTGAACATTCTCTCTCTCTCTCTCTCTCGTGCACCTGGCGAGATTAATGCAGGAGCACACACACACACACACACACACACACACACACACACACACACACACACATCTAGGTAGTTTTATGAAGACAATCCTTACACTGAATTTATTTAGACAGATAGATAGATAGATAGAGACAGACAGACAGACAGATGGAGAGATGGAGAGATAGGTAAACAATATAGTTATAAGTAGATAGATAGATAGACAAAGAGATTGATAGGGAGAGAAAGAGATGGATAGATATTTAGTTAGATAGGAAGATATATAGAGACAGACAGACAGACAGACAGACATGGATAGATTGATAGACATAAATAGACAGAGAGACAGTTGGAGAGATGGAAAGGTAAGTAGATAGACAGATAGATAGACAGAGACACATGGGTAGATAGATAGATAGACAGATAGATTTTTGAAACTGAAGGAGTTACATAGAGTCTTATTAACTCTTCCAAAGGTTTACAAAACAGAATGTGTTGTGGTGTGGCGCGGTGTGGTGTGGTGTGGTGATGTGGTATTGTGTGGTATGGTGGTGTGGTGGTGTGGTATTGTGTGGTATGGTGGTGTGGTGATGTGGTGTGGCTCGGTGTGGTGTGGTGTGGTGTGATGGTGGTGTGGTATTGTGTGGTATGGTGGTGTGGTGTGGTGTGGTAGTGTGGAATTGTATGGTGTGGTGTGGTGGTGTGGTATTGTGTGGTATGGTGATGTGGTGTGTGGTAGTGTGGTCTGGTGTTGTGGCGTGGTGTGGTGTGGTATTGTGTGGTATGGTGGCGTGGTGTGGTGTGGTGTGGTGTGGTGGTGTGGTATTGTGTGGTATGGTGGTGTGGTGTGTGGTATGGTGGTGTGGTGTGTGGTATGGTGTGGTGGTGTGGTGTGGTGTGGTGGTGTGGTGTGGTGTGGTGTGGTGTGGTGGTGTGGTGTGGTAGTGTGGTGTGGTGGTGTGGTGTGGTGGTGTGGTGTGGTGTGGTGTGGTGGTATGGTGTGGTGGTGTGGTGTGGTGTGGTGTGGTGTGGTGTGGTGGTATGGTGTGGTGTGGTGTGGTGGTGTGGTGTGGTAGTGTGGTGTGGTGTGGTGGTGTGGTGTGGTAGTGTGGTGTGG
>NW_027642861.1:17500-24990 GCF_032717465.1 Coenobita brevimanus
ACCTATGTCTATGTGTCTATCTTGTAATCTATCAGTCAGTGTGGGCAATATGCTGAGGGCAGACTAACCCACACAAAACACATAGGTTCCCTGGCCTTCTATGGGTTGCTGTGGCTATACTTGGCTATACATTGGTTGTGGCTCATTTCCCTGGCCTTAAATGGCTTACCGCTAGTCTGGCTTTACTTGCCTTTACACTGGGTTAGTTCAGCGGTGGAGGCAAACATCTGCGGCGACCACCCAGGCGACAAACCTCTTCTACAGTATTTGCCTGCACCACGCCGTGGGAAGGACCATGTTGAGGCGGTGACTACCACAAGGAGGCACCGGTTGCCCACACGTTGTACTGTACCTTTAGCGGCCCCCCCCCCAAAAAAAAAAAAAAAAAAAAAAAAAAAACTGTGGTCGACGGGTCTGGTCGGCCACACACACTAGGTAGGGGTAAGCAGCAACAACAACAACATCCTGGTGAGATTTATACACGATAAGTCCAATGTATCGGTGGTGGTGGTGGTAGTAGTAGTAGCAGTAGTTGTAGTAGCAGTAGTAGCGTTGGTGGTAGTAGTAGTAGTAGTAGTAGTAGTAGTAGTCTTGATAATATTTGGTAGTAGTAGTTGCAGTGGATGGCCAAGTAAGTTATATTTGAGGTGGGGTTTGACTAGTAACCAAGGAGACTCATTGCTACCTGATAACTAAAGCTGGTTGAATGTTATGCCAGCAGGACTCAGTATTGCAGATGTCAAATTGGCCAGTTGCATCAGATGACAACAGACGCCTTGTGCAGCAGCAGGGAAAGGGTTAAGTGCAACCTCTATTATCACTGACCTATTGCAAAGGACGCGCCAACACTGCCACAACTGCCTTTAACCGTCCAAACATTTCAAGGACACATTGCAAGGACAGCGGCGCCAAGTTGCAGGCGCTGACCGTTAACGGCAACTTCCTGAGATGTGTTTTGCTTTTAGTAGTCATTTGTTGGACGTATTTGTTTAATCTGGGTGTCCCGTAAGCATTTTCTTGCATTTCTGTCAAGTATAACTTCAGAATTCTCATCATTTGCCTTATTTTGCCATATATACATCTTGTTTGTTGACCGGTAACAAGATGTTGACGCAGAAATGGCGTCAGTCTCGAAGGAACGCTGTGGTGAGGATGCAGGGCCACAACATCGTCTTATTTTGCCTCTGAACTACGGTAAATAAGGTTCACAAAGCCAATAACCTCCCTTAAGATAAATAAACTCTACCATTACTTGTTTATTACAAGCACGTCAGAAATAATCAAGACATTACCTTTAAACATTCAAAGATTTAAAAAGAGCTCAGCGTTGCCAATGTTGAGTGATGGTACACCTGAAGGAAGGTCCCGGTGATGCAGTCTTTTAAAAGAAACGACCAACGTATATTACGATGGTGATGTTTTTCCATTTTATTTCTTTCCATTATATTTCTATCAAATAAAATCTGTACTATCACTTATTGATTTAAAACATGGGTAAAAAATTCATGTAACACTGGTTTTAATCGTCTTAAATTTAACTGGAGGAATCTCAAGCACAATGATGCCTTGGTCACGTGACCCTTGAGATGCAGCGTTGCCAACCATCGGGCAGTCAGTCACCCCGCGGGTCAGGAAGGGAGAGGATGACGGTGTCGCAGCTGGTATTAACTTGGTGCTGTGCGTATATTGGGCGTTTGCCATTGTGTTTGCCGTGATGAATGGACAGACTGGATTACTGTGGAAGCGAGGCAAGTGGCACCAGTGCCGGAAAAAGGAAACTATGCCTGGTTTGGACAAGATGGTGAGGGGAAATTCATTATTATTGTTATTTTTAGTAATATTACTAAGACTTATTACTACTACTGCTACTACTACCACTACTATCACTACTACTATGACTGCTTTTGTTATTACTGTTACTACTTATACAGCAACTATTATTATTATTATTATTTTTATTATTATTATTATTATTATTGGTGGTTATTATTATTATTATTATTATTATTATTATTATTATTATTATTGGTGTTATTATTATTATTATTATTATCATCATCATCATCATCATCATCACATTTGTGTAATCTTTTCTTTCCACATGACCTACAAACAGGTTATCAGGTCATCTTTAATCTATCGATAATCAAAGATAGACACAAACGCCTTATTCATTTTTCAACCTACCTACCTAGACGAATGTGCCTGCGTATATTCACAAGTCCACTAGCCTACGTACCGTCCACTCACCCAATGTAGTGACATCTATTAGATAGATACGTAGAGATAGTTGTAAAATTAGATTAAAAGTTGATTGTAAGGCATCAGTATTTATTTTCTCGACCTGTCTGTCCACCTGCCTATTTTTCTATCAGGAAAGTACCATCCACTCACCAGATGTAGTAATAGATTTACCAGATAGACACATAATTATTGATAATTGCAGAACGTGATTAAAAGAAGATTAAAAGGCATCAGTATTTATTTTTACTACCTGTCTGTCTGCTTACCAATCCGTCATCCACTCATCCGATGTAGCCTAAAGATACATTTATTAGATAGATACCTATGGATGGTTGCACAAGTAGCTATATTAAAAGTTGATTAAAAGGCAATATTCTTGTTTCTCTTACCTGTCTGTCTACGTACCTATCTATCTATCAAGTAGGTACCATCCACTCACCCGATGTAGTGATAGATATGAGACAGCTACATACAGACAGTTGCAAAAAAATAGATTAAAGGTTCATAAAAAGGGATCAATATTTTTTCTACCTGCTTGTCAACTTACCTATCTATCTATCTAGTAGGTACTGCACCATCCACTCATCCGATGTAGTGACAGATTTATTTGATAGATACATACCGTTATAGATAGTTGCAAAAATGGATGGAAAGTTGCTTAAAAGGCACCAATATTTAGCCTACTTTCTCTACCTGTTTTTCTACCTACCTATCTGTCTATGAAGTAGGTACCATCCACTCACCCGATGTAGTGATAGATGTATTATACATACATATAGATAGTTGTAAAAACATCAAAATTTGATTAAAAGGCATAACTAGCCTATTTATTTTCTGTACATGTCTGTCTCCCTACCTGTGTGCCTATCTAGTAGGTACCATCCACTCACCCGATGTAGTGATAGATTTATTTGATAAGATACACGCTGGTATAGACAGTTGCAAAAATAGGTTAAAAGTTGATTAAAAGGCATCAATATTTATCTCAACTACTTGTGTGTATACCTACCTATCTGTCTGCCTAGTAGGTACCATCCACTCATCCGATGTACTGATAGGTATAATGGATACATAAATATAGATTGGTGCAAATTATATTAAAAGATGATTAAAAGGCATCAGTACTTATTATCTCTACATGTCTGTCTACCTTCCAATCTGTCTCTTAAGTAGATACCATCCATTCACCCGATGTGGTGATAGTAGATAGATACATAGTATAGTTGCAAAAATAGATTTAAAGTTGATTAAAAGGCTTCAAAATTTATTTTAATTACCTATCTGCCTAACTGTCTCTCAATCTTGTAGGTACTACCATCCACTGACCTGATGTAGTGATGGATTTATTAGATAGATACATAAAGATAGTTGCAACAAAATGTTAAAGTTGATTCAGAGACATCAATATTTATTTTCTCTACCTATTTATCTGCCTACTATCTATCTACCAAGTAGGTGCCATCCACTCATCCGATGTAGTGATGAAGTTATTGGATAGGTACGCATAGGTAGTTGCAAAAATAGATTAAAAGTCGATTAAAAGGCATGAAAATTTATTTTCTCTTCCAGTCTGTCTACCTAGTTATTTTTCTATCTAGTAGATACCATCCACTCATCCGATGTAGTGATACATTTATTAGATAGATACATATAAATATTTGCGATAAGGCTTCAATATTTATTTTATCTGTCTACCTACTTATCTATCTGTAAAGTAGGTACCATTCACTCACACGATGTAGTGATAGATTTAGATAGATACAGATAGTTGTAACATAGAATTAAAGTTAAATAGAAGGCATCAGTATTTATTTTTCGACCTGTCTGTCTACCTACCTATCTGTTTATCTAGTAGGTACCATCCACTCACCCGATGTAGTGACATTTATTAGATAGGTACGTACGTATACATAGTTGCAAAAAATTGATTAAAAGTTTATTAAAATGCACCAATATTCATTTTCTCTACCCTATCTATCTATCTAGTAGGTACCATCCACTCACCCGATGTAGCGATAGATTTATTAGAGAGATACCGGGTACATATGGATAGTTGAATAAATACATTAAAAGTTTGTTAAAAGGCATCAGTATTTTTTTTTCTCTACCTGTATGCCTACGTATCTATCTTGAAGGTACCATCCACTCACCCGATGTAGTGATAGACTTATTTGATAGATACATGTAGATAGTTGAAAAATAAATTAAAACTTAATTAAAAGGCATCGGTATTTATTTTCCTCTCTCCTATCTATCTATCACCTAGGTACCATCCACTCCTCCGATGTAGTGATAGATTTATTAGATAGATACGTATAGTTAATTGCAAAAATAGATTAAAAGTTAATTAAAAGGCATCAATATTAATTTTCTTTACCCTATCTGTCTATCAGGTACTGTAGGTACCATCCATTAACACGATGTAGTGATAGATTTATTAGATACATAATGAGAGTTACGAAAATAGATTACAAGTTGATTAAAAGACATCTACATTTATTTTCTCTACCTGTCTGTCTACCTACCTACCCGTCTGTCTAGTAGGTACCATCCACTCACCCGATGTAGTAACATTTATTAGATACATATACTGTAGATGGTTACAAAGATTAAAAGTTGAACAAAAGACATCAATATTTATTTTATCTACCTGTCTGCCTACCTACCGTGTCTGCCGAGTAGATGCCATCCACTCATCCGATGTAGGGACAGATTTATTAGACAGGTATAGTACATACAGATAGTTGTGAAAAGGCTTCGGTATTTACTTTCTCTACCTGTCTGCCAGCCTACCTGTATGCCTATAAAATATGTACCATCCACTCACCCGATGAAGTGATAGTTATTAGACAGATAAATATAGGCAGCTGCAAAAATAAATTCAAAGTTGATCAGAAGACATCAGTATTTATTTTCTCTACCTGACTGTCTACCTATCTGTGGATCTACCTATCTAGTACGTACCATCCTCTCACCCGATGTAGTGAAAGATTTATGATAGATACTTTTAGACACCTACAAAAATAGATTAAAATTTAATTATAAGACATCAATATTTATTTTCTCTGCCCTGTCTGTCTACCTACCTATCTGTCTACCCAGTAGGTACCATCCACTCACCCAGTGTAGTGATGGATATATATATATATATATATATATATATATATATATATATATATATATATATATATATATGCAAAAAATGGATTAAAAGTTATTTTATAGGCATTAATGTTTATTTTTTCTACCTGTCTGTCTGCCTACCTATTTATCTTTATAGAAGGTGCCATCCACTCACCCGATGTAGTAATAAATTTATTAGATAGGTACATAGAGATAGTTGCAAAAAGATTTCAGTATTTATTTTCCTCTACATGTCTGTCCACCTACCTATTTATCTTTGTAGAAGATACCATCCACTCACCAGATGAAGTGATATATTTATTAGAGGAGAACAGAGATAGTTGCGAAAAGGCGTCAGAGTTTATTTTCCTCTACATGTCTGTCTACCTACCCATCTTTAAATCAAGTAGGTACCATCCGCTCACCAGATGTAGTGATGAATTTATTAGATAGATACAGATAGTTGCCAATATAGATTAAAATTTGATTAAAAGGCATCAGCATTTATTTTCTTTACCTGTCTATCTACCTACTTATCCGTCTATCTAGTTGGTGGGCTACCATCCACTCACCCGATGTAGTGACAGATTTATTAGATAAATAAATAAATAAATAAATAACTATAGATAGATAGATAGATAGTTGCAAAAATAGATTAAAAGTTGCTTAAAAGGCACCAATATTTATTTAATATACCTGTTTGTCCACCTACCTATGTCTGTCTAGTAGGTACCATCCACTCACCCAGCGCAGTGATAGATTTAATAAATACAGTATATTGTAATACCTGCAATAGTACAGTGCCACAAGTGTTTATGCAGTGCCAGGACTGACTGCTGGGCTCTGAACCACTATATATATTGTAATACCTGCAATAGTACAGTGCCACAAGTGAGCAATTCTGGTAAGTGTTTATGCAGTGCCAGGACTGACTGCTGGGCTCTGAACCACTATACTGTATATTGTAATACCTGCAATAGTACAGTGCCACAAGTGAGCAATTCTGGTAAGTGTTTATGCAGTGCCAGGACTGACTGCTGGGCTCTGAACCATTATATATATATTGTAATACCTGCAATAGTAGTAGTAGTAATAGTGGCTGCAACCATAGGCTTATTTGTATGTAAACCCAGTGGACTGCAGGCCAAAACTGCCTTTCTGCAGTCCACCTTGTGTGGTTGTGTATAGGGAAGGATTGAGGGATATTTGTATAGGCTAAATAAGCAGCTTCACCACCTGGTTATATCAGTGCCACCACGTGAAGGCATCCCTTTCCAGCACATCTACTGTATATACCTCCTGCATACTACATACTTTATAAGGTAGCTTTTAACCACAAGCTGTTATTTCATGTCTTATACTGCATAGATGTCAGAGCAGTGTTCCAGGATAGGGTGGTGGTGGTGGTTGTGGTGATGGTGGTGGTGGTGGTGGTGCAAGTCTGATTTGAAATTTGAATCCAGTGCACCACAGGCTTCAATTGCCCTCCTCCTGTATTCCGCCATGCACCTTTTGAGGGATAGGGTGGAAGTTGAAAGACGTTTGTTCAACCACCTTTGGCTCTCCTCTCCTTTCACTGATCCACCTGGTGAACAAGCCTACATCTTTTCTATCCTTAATGACCTAGAGCAGCTTGTACAGCACCCTACCCGTATCCCTGACCGCCTTGGAGAGAGCTCCAACATACTTGACCTCTTCCTTACAACTAATCCTTCTGCTTACACTGTTACTTTTTCCTCTCCGTTGGGCTCCTCTGATCACAACCTTATCACCTTAACCTGTCCTGCTGCTGCAGTAAGGCCTGTGGACCCTCCCAAGAAGCAGCGTCTGTGGCACTTTGGAGCTGCGGATTGGGAGGCCTTCAGGGAATCCTTTGATATTGCCAGGAATGATTATTACCTCCATGGTCGGGAGCCATCTGAGTGTGCCTTGCGCATTACGGAAGTTATTCTCTCGGACATGGAAGCATACATTCCTTTCTCATATCCTGTGACTAATGCAAAAAGGCCTTGGTTTAACCACACTTGTTCTAATGCTGTCAGCAACAAGGAGAGGGCCTGTAAAAGGTACCGGAGCCAACCCACCCCTGAATCTCGTCTCTTATATGTTTCTGCCTGGAAATG